>NW_010165740.1:0-24451 GCF_000695765.1 Mesitornis unicolor | reverse complement strand
CAAGTTTATTCTCAAATTAGCAGTTTTGTTTTTCTTGAATACTTGAAATAACCATGCAAGGTGTTTTTTTAGTTTATTCAAAAAAATAAACATGCATAAGAGCACTTAAGCTAATTTAAAGCAAATACTAGCAATATAGGACTTTCCATATGCTTATAATTCACTATCATTTCCATTAAACTCACTACAATCAAAATAATTTCTAAGCTCTCTTTTTCTAGAGCAAATAGAGATTTGCAAATAGAGCAAATAGATATTTCATATTTAATTAAATGAGAAGCACAGATGCATCTGAAAACGTTCTCTGTGGCATCTCCTATATGCAGCATCTTTTTCCCCCTCCTCCATGGTCATTAGAAAAAATTGCCAATTAACATTGTCTTTGCATCAACTAAGACTGGAAAGAGTAAGAAAAATGTCATGTTACTGTTGCTTGCCGCACTTTTTAATGTGTAGTTATACCCAGAAGCTAAAAAGACCGAGTTGTAGATTTGATTCCTTTCTATAACTGGGCAAAATTTTGTGCACATGAGAAGCTTGAAAATGCATTTTATCATCAGTGAAATGGCACTGATTTCAGAAAAACCATACTAGTATGAAAGAGTGGTCTAAAACTTTTCTCAAAAAATTAGTTTTAATCTCTGATTAACTTTAGGGACATCATAAAGAGTGGTTTGTCAAGAGCAGTCCAAAATATCACATTTGTTTTAAAATATGCATCTATATATATTTCAATTTTCATTATGCTGAATCAAATTAAACTAAACTCATGAAATACACAAAAGGAACTATACAGAATTTTTCAATTCAGCTTCCATAATTTAGGGGACTTATGCATTGGTTTCCTAGGTTAATACTAAAAATTGAAATTCTTTAGCACTGCAAAAACCAACAATGGACATAGTCTAACTTGTCAGAGTATGTTGGATTTATTTCTTCATATCTGTAGTGAATGAATGTCATTGGATTATGTAGTACATCACTATTACCTGGTGAAATGAAAACATTTTTAATATCAAAATATATCTTTCATGGAATTTTATTTTCTCTGAAGTTTTCATGTGCTAGGGATTGTCCCCAGTCAACAAAAAGCTAAGTAGAAAGTCCCAAAGTGTGATTCCAAATGTCATGTTTTAATAAATCTTTATGACAGCAGAAACTGTATTTCTATCGCAATAAGTACAAAAGTACTTTGATGGAAAATATAAAAATAATGTAAGCTTAATTCATGTAGTATTAAACAAACATGGAAATGTGTACAGGACAACATTAATTCAACACATAAACGAAAATACAACAAAACAGGCTTGTATAGTACAAAACTTAGTGCAATATAACATTTACAGAATATTTTTTTTTCTCCTGTACTGAAGTAAAATAGACATTGATCTTTATCTTTTTTACTTTTTTATAAGCTTTTTACTTTTCCTTGCTTTTGGCATGCTGCCTGTATGTAATCTATATTTATTTTTGCACTAACAGCTTCTAAGACTTTAGTTTTATGGTATTTTGAAAATCTTGTTGCTGTAATAAACTATGTGAAGGCAGATTGTACAATGAAAAATAATTCCATAACATACCTGTAATTAGCATAAAAGTACTTCAATAATCCTTCAGTTCAGGAGAGCTCTGCCTGTAGGTTCAGTCCTGAATCTGTTGTATACTCCTGATTTTCTAAATTTCTTACTAGACAAATAATACTTAGTTCTACAAAGCTGAAATTTAGTAGGAGAAATTCCTTGGTTTGATTGACATTGGCAGGTTTTAAAATTGTTAACATAGAAGGATTTTGTATAAGGGAATTTAGGAGAGGAAGAATTTGTGCTGTGTTGCTTATGTAATGCATATGTATGTAGTGTGTGTGGGCTAGGATCTGTAGAACACTTGAATGCAAATGAGGTATTTTGTCCAGTAATCCACTCTGTACAGCTGTAGTTGTAAAACTACATTCAAAAAAGAAGGGTGAGTAGTAAAATTCATTAAAAAAACTGAGAAAACACCTCAAAACTCTTTCACTCATATTAATTTTGGTTTTCAAATCATGATGTCAGGCTAGACACACTGAAGTTAAATTTTAAATACAGATTATCAGTTTTTTAAATAACTAATACTCATATTAGTAAGGAAAAAAACTGTGAACCTGTTTAGCATAGTTATAACAAACAGTTATATCATTATATCTTAAATATATGTCACTGTTCTGTAATTTATTTTTCTGAGTAAATTTTTTTCTTGTATTAGCATAATTATTACCTCAGTACACTATCCATGAGAAAGTATAACATTCTGAATTCATTAGCTTACAAGAAGACTGTTGCAATTATATATACAATGAACAGAAAACAAACCTGCAACAACATGTAATAAATCACAAGGAGTACCATGTTTACCTTAGTACATCATATATTATCTTAAATTGATCTGTTTATCTTAATCTGCTAAGGACATACTGTATCGGAAAATGATGAATGAAAATACATTACAGCAATTACTCCAGTCTTCTGTAGGATGATATTAACCTAAAAAATGAAGCCCCTTGCCATACCTGCCCTTTATGAACAGACCCCTTGTTTTTCAATGCATGGTTTTGAAATAAAATATTTAGGCATTTTCTCTAGTCAATTTTGTCAGTGCCAGAACTTTAGTCTTTATAGTTTATTTCAACATTTCCTCTGGAGTTTATTTCAATAGTTCTGCTGGATCTTTTTTCCATATTTCCTGTACCACATTATATCTATTCCTCTTTCAACAGCTTTTTTATGAGTGCAGATTTTTAATTTAGGTTAGAATCATTCAGCTGCAGTACTGAAGTTTTAAGCTCAAGACAACATTAAGCTAACTTTACATTAATATTTCTAATAGTATTATCTGCCATTCAGCAATGTATCAGGTCAGCATTTTCTGCTGCCACACAGGTGTAAATTTTACATATTTCACATAAACTTTGTGAAAAGTGAAATTAGGAGAAAGTCATTCTGATGCGTAGAACTGTAACATTACACTCAATGTGCTATGTGAATGCCTAACAAATCCTGAGACTTTCTGTAATAATTAATAAAATCTTTAAAAACAGACTTAATCCTAAACTGCTAAGATTACATACATATTTTTCACATCTATGTAGTTATTTCCAAATAACACAATCAGGACATAAAGGAACTACATAAGTTATAGAAGAAAATGGTTGTACTTAATGCAGCTATTGCTGTGTCATTGGTTTATTCCAATAGTATTCATACAAGTGTAAGAAGAGCATCTAGCACATACATCTTCATCTCTTACCTCACTACCTTCTCTATATACATTATAAATCTTATCATCTATCTGTGTTTTGTGTCAGTTTCTTCTCTAGTCTTTCAGTACTCCAGTTAGCAAGTAACCCAGTGAAGCTGAAAAGGAACTCAGACAAGTGGTCCTTAGGGACTGTACACATTGCTGTGTTTCTATGGGCAATGCTTTCGTACTGGTGTCTTTCTACATTTATCTGCACTAGGGCTGTAAAGAAAGGGAGCAACAATGCAGACATCTGGAGAGCAACTGGCACTGTGGAAAATGTAACTGCTGGTCCCATCCCTGAGATTAGAGGCTACATTTCCTATAGATTACATTTCAAAAGCTCTGCATTTGCAAAAACTAGCTGCTAGATTTAAGCTTTTTTAAAAAGCCTCATCCCTGGAGAAAAATACAAACTTTCTTTTTCATGCAGTTAAAAGAACTGATATATCTTGTCAAGCTTATTCTTTATCAGTCACCACCTGATTCCACTAATTCAACCAGATTAACACTATGAGAATGGGAATGCATCCATATTATCAGGAGACAAAGAACATTCATATGGTAGAAGCTGTAATTCTGGATCATCTGCTTAATGTTAGACAGCCTCAGGTGCAGTATTGCCTATTTTTATGTACTTTTTATAATGTTTGAAGATACACAGAAAAACTTACACTCTAGACTATCCGTAGATATTTTCCCACTTTTGGGGTGCTTTTCATCAGTTTTGTAAGGTGATTTAAGACTTATGCACAGAATAATTGCATAGAGTGGAAAACAGCACTTTAATAGCAATGAGATTATGACTACAAATGTGGTTCTTAAAATAATAGACTGCTGTTGTTATCAATTATGAATGAAATTTTGAGACCATAATCTACCTGCGTAGCATCCCTCAAGCCAAACCTTGTGATTAGGCAAGTTCATGCTGCTGATTATGGTAGTGGCAATATTTTTTCATAACGCTCTGGGTGAAGACAGATATATATGGGCACTTCAATGACAGCATGAGTCAATCATTCTGAAAATTTCCTTTCAGAAAGAAGCAGTCAAAACAAGTAAACCAACTGATCTCTGTTTTGTTTTGTTTTTCTCTTATTGTTTATTCAAATAATATGCTAATTTCCTAACATTTTTCTGTTAACGAGCAATTTAAGCCGAAAGGTGAAGCTTTACTATTGTGAAGTTGTGATGCATTCACCCTAGCTTGCAACTAAGCATACACCAGCTGCTCACTCACTCCAGCAGTTTGAGAGAGAGAATCAGAAGGGCAAAAGTGAGAAAAAGTTTTGGGTCAAGATAAAAACAGTCTCGTAAGTGAAGGGGGAAAAAAATAAAGCAGGGAAAAAAAATTGATGCAAAGGCAATTGCTCACCACTTCTGACCCTCACTAGCCATTTCTGTATCCTCTGCAAAGAATATAATATTCTGTTAATATTCTGGCATGTTTCAGGAATTGCACTTCAGAAATAAAATCTCAGTGCCAACTTTCTGATTGCTTTTTAAGCTATTTGTGCAAACTTTCTCTCAAAAAAAATAATAGGCATTTAATTCCCAACTCCAATGAACTACATGGTGCTTGTGATGGTCTTTTTGCTTCTGGCTGATGTACTCAGACCAATCACTTCTAAATATCTAGTCTATGCTAGATATAGTATAAACTCCCATACTGCCTTTGTACTCTCCCTTAAATATGTTGCTGCTTAGTGAATTTAGCATTTAAGGTATCAGTAAATTTCCTTCAGTGTTTTAGGCAGTTTTTTCTTTTTAGCTGCAGTGTAAGCTGAAAGCAAATGGGTGCCAATATGGCGATCACATATGTTAACTCAAAACATTAAATTCTTTCAATTTCTGAAAAAAGTACAGGAACTGATTTCAGTACAATGTTTTCTCAGGTTTTGAATCAGAAGACTGTTATTTTACAGTTTTATTTCTACATATTAATTTTTACCTTTTTTTTAAGAAAGAAGATATTGCAATCTGAACACATAAAATAATAAATGTCTGCATAACATTACTGAATTGTCTGTGCTCCTCTGGCTGTCACCCTTTTATTTTAATATGTCGTTACTGATGTGAAATAGATATGAAATACAGGTTAGATGCTTTTCCACTTAGCCTACTTTGCCTTCTATAGCCATTCAAATATGTCAGAGAAGACTGTGAAGATTACATGGAGTCATAAGAAAAAGTGTGAAATCAGATTGACTCAAATTAGTTGAAGCGTTAATACAGTGAGAATAATTAGCTTTGTACCCTAGCTATATTTTGAGAATCATATTAAAGCTGATTTATACTATCACACTAAATGTTTCCAGTGAAAAACTGCACTGTGCAAGAAAATGTCTTGATAGAATAGCACACTGTACTGCCTTTTAAACCTCCTGCATCCAGGCATGTAAAGAGTTGTCCTGAATTGTTATCCAGGAGCTCAATTTCAAGAATGCTAAATTGTCTAATTAAGGTCAAGAGAATTAGAAAATATATTTCCAAACTTACTTTACCAGCCAGTTCAAGTCTCTCTTATATTTACTTAGAATCCTGTACAACAATTTGATGAGAACTAATTTAACCAGGTGGAAGCCAGGCATTTGATAATAACTCAGCAGGCATAGCAAAGGTCTCACAGCCATGGCAAAAACTGTCTTTGTTGTCTTGTCTCAAAATACAGCCTCAAAATCATTTACTGACCTCAGAATCTGTATAAACTAAGAGAGAAGTGGTAGAAGATTTTCTGATTTATTTCCCAGATCAAGAACAATATTAAAAACAAGTATGCGATGTATCTAGATGCAGAACAGCTGTTCAGATTGTAATAGTTTGAAATTATAGAAGTCCTTTTTGCTTGAATAATTTAAGATTTTATTTTAAGAAAGAAGTTTCCATTGGCAAATGCTATAAAAAATAATCCATTTAGTTTTGGCCTGTTTCTGTTGAAGAACTAGTTCATGCAGTCTAGCAAATGGTGAAAAAACATATTCTGTTACTTTATGAAAGTAATAAGTGTGCAGTATGAGATACATTATTTTTAAAGGGTCAGAAGGCTCAACCTCAAATATCTACATCTAGACATGTCTGGAAATTTCCATTCTTAAAACTTTGCAGAAAAAGATAATTAGAAAGCTAATCCCAACCTAAAATTCTCTTGCTGCTAGTAAAGCTGATATATTCAGGTCTCTGCTCAACTGTAATTGGAGAGAAGTGAGGTGTTCTCAAAACCATGATGTTAAATAGATATGTGAATTTCCTGAGATTCTTCCCAGCTTTTAAGACTCAGTGGACTTGGCTTTTTAAATTCTGTGAACATCAGGAGTCCTTCCAATCCATAATTCCTGGCACTGATGGCCTGTTTTGCATAGGAAGGAACCTCTAGTATGTGAAACTGATGAAAACCACAACAGTGATAACTATCAGGATCTTGGAGTAGGGTACTGGGCTTTGGATACAGTTAGTGAATCCAATCTTTCACTGATGTTGTAGGAATCACTTTTGCAAATTCTCAGTACCAAGTAATGAAACAGAAGCTATTCTGTGTGTCTTTCAGTGTGAGACAACACATTTTAGACTTTAATCCTTAAAAATTTTCACCAGTTTCCACTTTAAGCTAACATTTTATTCTCACTCATTTCGTGTCTTGGGTATCCTATTAGCTGATAACTTTAATTCCTGACCACAAGTATATGCTCCAACTTTTAAAGGATTCATTTCATGTTCAGACTGATCATCTACAGTTGCTGAACTAGATGATCTTTTTGAGTACAATGTTAGCAATAGGGAGGGAATGACCATAATGTATTTTCAGCAAGGGTTTGTTTTTTTTTTAGATTTGCTTTAAATTTGGAGACTCCCAATTAGCACTTGCTGATATATTGCCAAGATGCTTATTTAAGTTTTTAAAGTTGTTTCTGAAATGTTTATGATAGACGGTATCAGCTGTGGTGAATCCTCACTGAATAAAAATCAATTCCTGTGCTTAAAATAGAAAAAAAAATATTTTATTGCAAGACAGGAATAATTTCAAGGTTCATGAAGTTTTAGTTTGTATGCTTTAGTTTTATTTGTAGAAAAGCATCAGACACTTCTATGCTGTGGTACATTGTGAGCTATAATATTATTGTATTATTTAAACAACTTTGTTGAAATAACTTTTACCTACATGCCTGTCATCTGTGAGGTAAATTGTCAGTCTTCTGTTATTGATAATTATCATAAGTTTTCAACAAGTCTTAAAAATAGAATCATAATTTTTGCACACACAAGTTTGTTAATAAACTAGCACCAGAATAAGCATACTAGAAAACTCCAATCTGAAAATTTTATGCCCCCATCAGGGTAAGATTAAAAATGTTTTCTAGGTTAGTAACATCCGTCAAGTGAATTATTTAAGAATAAAATAAAGAGTGAAAAAAATAGCTAAAACGTATACCTTATAAAGCAGAAATCATGTTTAAATTAGGCAGGTAACTAACTGGCATGGTTCTAATGAGTGCTTCGTCAAAGCTACAAAGGAACCAAATAACATTGTTTCAAAGTATACAGAAACTGATACCTGGAATACTAGGTTAGTGTCTACTTCTTTTATGCAGAGCCCTGAACTCACTTTCCTTTTCCTGAATTTTTCAAATAGCTGGGATATCAGTGAGTTTCATATGTGTGTGGGCTGGACTCCAGTGTGGACTATTAAAAATTTAATTAACAAGGCAGGTGGAGTCAGTTCTTATGCTAGAGTATAAGGCCATATCCTGAGCTCTTTGTCCTGCTACAGTGTTTAACCTACTGGTCAGTGGAATTGATTTGTCAGGTGATTACAGGGTCACTTTTTGTTCAACCTCAGGAGAGATCGTGTCAGCACCATATCTTTTTCTCTGTTTTTAAGATCCAAATAGGGTCTTTTTCACACTATTGAAACTGTAGTCAAGTTAGGGAGTAGACAGTTCTGAAACCTACAATAGCCTTAATGTGTCTTCCAATCATTGGTTGAATGCTTGAAAACTAGGAACTGAAACAGCTTGTGGCAATGAAACTTAACTGAAAACAGGCATGCCCCTATTGTGAAGGCCTGAAGGGTGTTTGTCTAAGACTGTTTTTGGTGTTATCATTTGACAAAGGTTAAGCAGTTCCCTGCTGAGAGTGTTGCCTATTACAGAGCACATTGTTCAGGAATTTTATTCTTCCTTTGCTGCAGAAGAGGAACCACCTAGCTGCATAACTTGGACATAAGTGTTCTGCCAGAGAGAGAGAATAGAATAAGTACTACTTCTAGATAATCAGTAATAGAAATTACATCCAAAATTTTAAGTTTTTAAGCAGCAAAGATTTTAAGCACACTTAGAAAGCTGGAGAGAATTTTCTGGTGATTCACATGACTGATACTGTAATTAACTGTATGGATATTTCTCTTTTTTAAAAATACAGCAAATAATGTTTTAACGATACAATTAACATGAATGCTGCTCACCTTATAAGCACTTAAGTATTAGAAAAACATTAAAAATAGCTATCAATAATGATGAATTTTGATGCATTCCTAATGAGTTAATTAAAATGCTAGTAATGTGTCTGTTTCAATAAGAATTCTGTTGCTGTCAACGAGATGAAAGTATTTGGGCAGGTTTTTAGCATCTTACCTCAGTGCCCAGTAGCCATACAACAGAAATCAAGCCTAAGTAATTAATACTAACAGAAAAAAAAATGTTAAAAGTGATAATTGCCATCTGTTTTTGTCAGTATTATTAATGTGCATAGAATGGCCTTTATTACAGAATAGCTTACAACTGTAGTGCTGACAAAATTTGTTTCTTTCAAAGTAGCTGGACTTGCATTAAAGAAGTTAAGAGGGGCAAACAAATTCAAAATGTTAACACAGCCTAATAGCATTGGTGTATCAGCCAATTTATAATTAGCTGCAGCTTGCAAGGAATGCAGATGTCACAGGATTAAAACCGCAGTATCATATACTTGTGGATAAGGTTCTAAATCATTCATTCATTATACTTGATGTCCTTTAACTGGTATACTTAAGCTGGCAATGTAAATTTGATTTCTTATTTTTTGATGAAGAATTATGCCTTATTTCAGTTTCCATAGCTACTAGTGTTTGGTTAATTTATTCGATACGCAAAAGTAAGTCTTTTATCAGTTTTGTAAATTTACTATTGCAGGATTTTTGACTCATTTTTCTAGGCCTAGAAGGAACAATTTTATACTGTTTACCAGAATGATATTTTACAACTGGTTATTGTCAGATTTTGTTCTGTCATAGTTTCCTAAGGCTTATTTATGTTCTTAGGTTATTGCCAGTCACTTTCAAATCCAGTAGCTAATTTCTCAAACTTAACAGGGGAGATTCAAAGCAGTCTGAAAATTATTAGGTTCTTACAAGATTAATGAAAATTGATGTTTTGGGGAAAAAAGAGGGATTTTATTCATTAATCTCTGTAATTCAGAGAGAGGATCCTCTGTGATCTGAGGCAGTACTCGTGTTTGGCAGCAGTTGCGTATAGCTAGTGCTTGTAGATCACAGAACATCTCTTGCCTAGTCATAGAAAAACAAATGGTGTTAGTTCTGTGGATCACCAAAGAACATGTGCTAGAACATTTTTATTAGCACAAGGTTAAAATTAGAGTTACTCCTAGTTTGTGGACAAATTAAATATACATCGCTGTTCAGAGTTTTATTTAAGAAAATGTGTGGCTTTAAGCAAATGTTTATACTGGTATTTTTCCCTTACTGAAAAATGTTTTAAATACTTCCTGAATTGGGGCAATAGAAATTTGCCTCTTCAGGTAATGAGCTGTGCAATTTAGATTCAGAGAGAAGTGCAGAAAGCTATCAGTTTAGACAATGAAAGTGAGAGCCTTGATGCTAGTTCTGAACAGAAATAACCTCTGTTTCAAATATAAGGAGGTTTGGTTTGATTTGTATTTTTAACATGTGTGTCACTTCCCTTCCATATGCCTGTTTTATTTTCCTGGTCATACCTTACCATCATTAATCAAAATATTTTTTTCTGTTTAATATTATTTTAATGCCAACAGCTCAAAAGAAATGCTTTTGAACAGCTGTATTCATAACATCACAAAATACGTCTTGAAATAAACTATTCTTAAACTCTCTTACGTGTTTTCCTTTCTTAAGCATTTTTTTTTCCTCATAGTAGAGTTAAGGCATAATCCTTCAAATTGTTCAGCACTGGGATATTACTATGCATTTCAATACATGGATAATAGATGTTTTTGTTTTTTCTGTGATGGTTCTCACAGGAATATTCACTTGCAGTTGCTAAGGAGTAGTTTGAGGAAGATTAAGTAGAGCTGTTGGATATTCTTAAGTCATCTAAAAAAATTCCAGATTTTAAACTGTACAGCTCAATAAGCAGAGAGGCTGATGAGCACAGATGCTTAATGTATCTATAAATATTTTATATACCAATTTTAGCCAAACAGATGAAATGGCAAATTTCGTGAGAGAAATAGTTACATTTCTCAGTTCAGAATTCAGAATAAGTGGACTTAAATATTTTCCTGATGATGACAAAGTATTTATGTATTCCTTTTGTGTTCATATGCTTGAAAAGCAACAGTAATCACTCACAGCAAAATTTATCATTCTTAAAGCTCTAATCTTAAAACTATAATCAAGAACTTGTCTGTGAAGAAAGATCTTTGAAAACTTTAGCTTATTGAACTGTTCTGTGCTTTCAATGTCTCCTTGCACTGAAATAAACCTTTATTTACAGTACTGACATAGCAACTTAAATTGTTTGACGTTGCTTTGTTGTGTTTCTCTTGTATTTACCATTTCATATAGTTCTTTTAAAACAAATAAGGAGCCTATTGGTCCTCTTTATGATGTTTTTGGCTTTGATTATCACCCACTCTGCATACAGCTGCCAGGCATGAGGTTTCATAGGTTTTGTTTGACAGGATTGACTTCCAGAAGGATTCCAAGACTTTAGGGGCTTTCTTTGAACCCTTTGAAAATTGTTGCATTTTGGTATAGCTAAATTCACAGTACAGTTTATTTTCCATGGGATGTTAATATTCTTGTTGACATCCTTCTTATACAAGGTGTACATAAGAGTCAGGAAACAGCTGCTGACAAAGATGTTCCCAGCACTCTTGTATTTGAGTAGGGTTATTAAATTGCATTTCAAGTTTTGAAAAATGCTACCTCATTACAATTAACTGCTGAGAAGTCAAGGACCAAGGTGCAAATAATAAGGCACCTCAGTAGTATTTAGTGTTTCATCTATCAGAAGTAAATTATTTTGTATAATTTTCAAGTATACAAGAACCATATTTTACGACAAATAGAAATATTTGCTATGTCATCTCTGGGAGATGCACTTACACTTTTTTGTATCAGTATGTGTACTAAGATAAGTCATGGTTCTTACCTTGTTAACATTGATAATCTGGAATAGCGGAGTTGCATTTCTAAGGAAGTAATTGTAAGATCATAATAATTAGAATATAGGAGCATAATAAGAACAATATAATTCTGGTTTATGAACCTATATCAAATGATGAAAAAAGGTGCTGTATTCTACTTTTATTAAGGGCCTTCGAGTCCTATTATGTATAAAATACCAGGAACAATGTGGTAGTCATTGCCTGTAAAAGCAGACCAACCAGTCTTCATTAGTAAATGATCATACTCACTTATGAAAATTAATAAGGAAATTAAAAAAAAAAAGCCACCAACATGCAGGAAAGGCGAAACAAAGAACAAACGCACTACTTAATTACAAAGTAGATGCTAATGGAATGTTTCTGATGAAGTTACGCACAGAGTAGATGACAGTCCAGCCTGGCTGCTGTAATTGATCCTAATTATGATAGTATGTACATAGCCCTCTGCCATAGGATAATGCTTATTTACACGCACAGTTACGTGGAGTAACTCTGTAATATGTTGCTATATTAATTTCGTAAAACGTATGGCACTTCCAAGTAGCTAGACTTTATAGGTTCAAAATCCATGTACTAAAACAAGCAAAACTAAGGAGTCATGGGAGTTTAAGGCATACCCTGGCTAGGGTCTTCCAATAGCTGAGGATGTATGTAAAAGGAAATTCCATTATAAAGTTCTTTTCCTGAAAGCTTTGTTTCACATAGATTGTGAGTGTGACACATAAACACTGGTTCTTCAGAGTGATTCTCTGTTTCTGTCTTGAAAAGCAGGAATATTACTAGACAATCTTACGAGATGATCTTGGGGTTTATGGTCTTACAAGATCATCTAGTTTTTCTGGAAAGAAGTATGTCTGCAGATGAAGATTTTGTTGCTGGGCCAAATTAAAAATGAAGAGAGAATTCTTGAACGTTTAACTTCTTAATGAGTAACAAATGCTAGACTAGATGAGTAAAACTTATTATAGCATTTGTTATCGGACCATACTGTTTGTTTTTTATGCTTAGCATAAGTACAGAATTAATAAAAAGACTTGCTTTTGTAATCTAAGCAGTCTTTAGTCTTCTCCAGGAAGCTATCTAGTTTCTGGATGCAACTGATAAAAGTGAAGGAAAAATGATAAAACTTTTTCTATTTACTAGAACATAAAAATCTAGTTTAAAATCTCTATTTGGCCTCTTTTGCTCCAGATGTACTGAACTGATCAATGGATCAGGAGTTGTCTCTGAAGACCACAGCAATTTTTTGTGTTGTCAATTTACACAGATGTAAATTTTACTTTTTTGTTGTGTTATTCAAGAAGCTTTGAAGTTAATGTAATCAAAAACATTAATAATCTTTAAAAACCAAAGCAAGTAGTAGCAATGGAATGTTAAATATGGAAAATTTCTGTATTTGATATCAAGTTGTCTATTAAACCACAAGTATTTCTAAAATGGTGGGCACTAAAATTATCAGTTCAGCTACCATTCAAAGAGACACAGGAATGCAGTTTCATCTACATCCAACCCTTATGCTTCCCTTGTCTTTATGCAGCTGTCTTGAGGATCGTATATACATGTAATTGTAAATCTGTATTACACATAAGAAATAGAACTTGGAGCAATTCTTCCCGGATTCTTTATTTTCTTCTTTTGAGTGTTGCCATTTGTGTTGCAGTTACTTTGTTTTTTTTTTCTGACAGATCTCTGTACAAACTAAGATCAAACTAAGACTTCTTGGAGGAGATATGGATGAAGGCAAGATACACTGAACCAAGGCTGGAATATCAGTTACAGGAAAAAAAAAAAGTAATTATCTGCATATTTATATTTTTTAAACTGAAGTTTTCTTCATTGTCTTGTATTTCTAGCATGTAAGGTAAAGGTTTCAAAGGCTTCAGAAGAATAGAGATAACATAATTATAACACTATTTCCATAGCATAGTGAATGGGTCCAATTACAGTGATGGTGAGCAGCATCATACCTGATTTTCTATGAGATATCTCTTTTATTTATTCCCCCTCTCTAGCATATTTTCTAACTAATATTTGTAACTGGATTGTAATATTTATGCTATCAGTAGTGTATAGATAAATGTTCTTCTGTAAGTCATTTACAGCATTTATATACTACTCTTCTGTGTGTAAATTAAAAATAATAAAAAATGAACAAACCCCTCCCCCCCAAAAAAATTCCAAAAACGAACCACAGGAAAAACAGCATAATGTCCAGAACGGTTGTTTTTCATTGTGTTCACTAATGGTTTATTTTTTTTTTGTTTCTGTTTGAGCTAGATAATTTTAAGCATTTTTTGAGATAAAAAATTAGGAAGTGGGGAAAATGGCAGGAACAGCTTCAGTGGAATTTTTTTTAGTTTTAGTCTGGTAATTTTTGGTAGAGTTAGTGTAAGGGAAAGTAGCTTTTTGTGTTTTGGTTTTTTTTTGTTTTGAGACTTCTAATGGGAAGGAGTTGAATATTATTGTTGTGCAACTGCATGTGTTACGATCATAAGATTTTTTCTGAGCTGCTAACTATTTTTTTTCTGCTCTAGATGTGCTGTGTACAGAAACTGCTTCCTGTTCTCTTAGTTTTTCAATAATCTATACAGGCTCAGATTCCCTGAAGTTTGTATAATAGTATTTACAAGTAGACTTCTACTTTTGTAAGGAAAAATGAGGAATGCTTTATATGCTTTTATTTATAATTCTTCAATTTTGTTTTACATTGAATATGTAAACCATTTTCCACAGAGAATTATCATTTAATTCTTTTACTTTCCACTTACTACTTCATTTCAGTTGTAAGTCGTCAGTGCATATGCCAATTCTACAGCTAGTTTCTCTGTTTTGGTAATTTATGTAGATTAGAAGCAATAAAGATCTGAGAACTGCCTCCTCTGTGACCCTTTTCAACACTTCACTTTCTAATCACTTTACTTTAATCAGTTCTTTATGTGTTCCCATGTTTAACCTGAATCTTTCCTGCTTTCAGTTTAATATAAAGACTATAATTTGAGGCATTATCAAAGGCTTTATCTAAATCCAAATTATGGTGATTGTACTATTATTATCAATTTTCTTTCAAATATTCTCAAAAATAGAAAGTGGGCGATGGTCAAGACCTTAATTTCCTGAACTGTCTTATGATGGTAAACTGTATTTGTTTTAAATTATTGACAATTATTTAATGCTTATCATCTTTCAATATATTGTACACTATCGTGTAAACTATGAATTTTTAAGGTCAGTTCTCTCTGCTTGTTTTCTTTTTATGCTACGATGTGTCCTCAGTGTGTGTGTACACTCCTGTATATATTGGCTGTAATGATGCAAGCAAAGCAATGAGCAGCAATTTTTTGTTTGTTTGTTTTTTTCAATTTCAGTATATACAAAGCAAATTTCTGTAGAACTGTTGAGGGTTGCAAGGTGCCTTTGATCCTACATGGGTAGGATGAGACATTATTTAGAAAGTTATAGAAAAGAACTACAAAGATTTTCTGCTCTGCTCACTGCATTTTAGAAAATGCAATTACAAAAAAAAAAAGTCTTGAAGAAATAACTTGTCTGCAGAACTGAGGTAGCCCAAGCTTTAAAATAACGTTGTGGGTAGACTGGCTACTCTAGTAAGTCTGGTAAGAGCAAAACAATGGGATGTCCTGGTAAGCGTTACTTCTGGAAGGTAACCAAATGGATTCCTTTTCTTTCCTTCTGATGAACACTTATGCATACTTTTTTTTCCTTAGGAAGATAATACTTAGAAATATTACTTATTTGTGAGTATTATTTAATGATAGCAAAATTCTTTCTGCAACTACCTTTGTATTTGTTTGCCACTATTCATTTTAGAAAGATAGTAAGGTCATTCCAGATGTTCAATTTTTGAATTTTCTTTTTTTATGCAAAAATCAATACCTTCCTGAATTTTGAATGTTAGTGATCTTCTGCTGAGCTTAAAACTATTGCGCAAAGATACTAATATGTGCTATCACTATTCATTATGTTTTTCATTTCCAAAACTCGTTCTAGACATAATCATTTTTCAAATAACGTTGTTTGGAATACGTACCATTTTTTATTTTTAACTGAGAAAACTTAAGACAGGAAAATGAGAAAGCTTATGCAAAAACAGGGAAAAAAGAAAAGCTAAAATTAAATATGTATTCAGACTTTTTAGTCTAGTGGTTAGTATCTGATCTATCACAAAGGAATCCTTCTGTTGGCAGCTGCTGAAACAGGTTGACTCTGGTTAGTTCTGACTGAGTCAGATTTGCCTACTTAATCTCACCATAACTATAAAAGAAATAGAGTTAATATTGATTAAAATGTTAAAGATTTCTTTGAGAAGCTAAGGATAAGATTGAAGATAATGGTTATTATTGTCTTATTTTGATAGCAAGTGACATTAAATGTAAGAGTAGATATGGGTTAGGGATTCAGGATAGGCATGGTAGTCAGGATATTGTGCCATTTACTTAAATGATTCTGATAAATTCAAAGTTAAAGAAAATTTAAAATGCAATACAATTAATACAATTTGTTTCAAGCTCTAGGAATCACTGAGAAACTATTAGAATCACAGTGTATACAATGAAAAGGCCTGTACAATCAGGTACATGTTGAATTAAGGACATTACTAGCATTCAAATTCTACTATCTCACAATCACCTACCCAGACAGACCCTGCAATGCACTCTGCACTAGCAATTAAAAAAACCCCACCAAATTACATATTTCAACTGTAGTTGAAAAACTGCCATTAAACAAAACATATTATTTTTCACCTGTAGAGATGCCTGAGTTCCTGGATGTTTTAGTGAGGCATGATAGAAAATCTGCATTCTAAAATTCGTTAGTAGACTTTGCATTTCACAGAACATTGAATGAATGTATCTGAAAAGAGTAATCTATATTAACAGATTCTGAAATAACACTTCAAAAACTCATCAAAAGACACAAATACAGAAGAACTCGATAATGTTTTTGAAATGTCTTTTTGTCCACTCTGTTCTGATACAGTTTGCAGTGAGCAGCTACCATGGTAACATATTTAATTTAGCAATCTTCAGATCTACACCAGCCCACAATTCTATGAACATCTTTTTCTGTAGAGCAATGTTAGAATAGGATGTTTGCTGCCCATAATTATAGCTGTTAATCACTTTAGATAATACAAGGGTGTATCAAGTTACTCTCTGTTTACCTAACAGCACACACTTGTTTAATACATGTGCTCAAGTTTGGAACAGTCATATTTCCTTACAGTGAGAATGACAAAAAATTAGTTAATATTTACAATAAAAATATCCTCTGCATTTGCTATAATATAAGCCCAAATACCTCAAAACGGAAGAGCACCAATGGCAGTGCCAAATAGTAAAAGATGCAGCAGGCAAGAGTGCTTCCAGTATGCCATAGAGCAAAAAAGAACACTTTTATTAAAAATACTTTTTTGCTTTTTAATAAGAAAATGGCCAAAAAAAGTGTGAATTTCCCAGGCTGTCTGTTTTTTACCATATGCTTATGTGATTTTCTTTAGATTATAATGTATGATTTTAGTACTCACTCTTTGGAAATAATATCTTTGTACTGAGTATGAATATCTTCATATGAGTATAGGTGTAGTATCTATCCTGCAATCCCTTAAGTTAGCAATTATCTACTCAGAAGCCATTTCAGATGATCATTGCTTACTCAAGAAGAATTTTTAAGGCTAAAGGCTGATTGATTTTAGTCAGTAAACAAGTGCATGGTAATTTTATAGTAAATTTTTAAAACATGAAATATGGATGATTTGAAAATTTTCACAATTGTGTTTCTGTAAACATTTGTTTTTGAAGGTTTGCAGGCAATAGAATAGTTGGTGATTTAAAGGTACTTGCATGGTTCGCTGTTTGTTACTTGATCAGCTTGGGATAAGTATGAAAATTTTGTTGATCCTACACCAAACGGTAATTCCAATACTCATTTGGTTTTGGTGTTTGTGCATATTAGAAGATGCAGCTCAATATTTTCTTGTTATCTTGGAATATTTAGTAGAATTAAGTATGTTAATAAATTGAAAAATATGGTAGAAATTGCATCAGTCAGTAATACTCGAAAGATAAGGAACATAAGATATTTCAAGTAAGGAAGAAGTTGTAATGCTGAATGTCCTTCTGCCAAAATAAGGTTCTTGATCTTTCTGAATAGAGGTGGATATCTGGAACGTATTTTTCATGACATTCCAAGTAACAATACATTGTTTGATGTGCAACTAATTTACTTTTTCGTATTTTTTAATACATTTCTCAATATTTCACATTATCAAGGTTGACATACTGATACAGAGTAGTTTTGTAAATCTACTTCATTTTTACTGCAGCATAATTCCTGTGTTAAAAGGATATTAACTTATTTTTTAAAGAATTTTAAAATATAAACTATATTTAACAATTTCTTTTGTTTTATTGTGTATTTCTGAGGGTATAATGGCTTTTACAAGAAGTTTTAAATAGTGTAAAAAAGAGTGTAAAACTTGGTCCTTCCCTTATCTTTACAAACAAGATTATTTTCCTCACCCCTCCTTGTACATTCCCTCTCAACTACTTCATTTTTATCTACAATGAAACTCTAGGAGCACTGTCAGTAAAAACTTCGTTAATGACAGCAATGAAACCAGCATACATTGACCAACAGAAAAATTATGCTTTCAGGACAAACTGAAACATTGATATCATACATATGTGGATTCTTGAGGCTATTATTTCATGTTTTCCCATTGAAGACAAAATGAAAGTTTCAATTATCATTCCTGTAGTTTTGCAGGGACAAAAATAAATCAAAAACAATAGAAGCACTGAAGTGAGACTGTAAATTTGATATGCTCTTATCAAAAAGCCATATTTACGAGACTTCAGCTCTGTCGGGATATACCTCCAAATGCTACAACCTAACAGGAAATAAGGCATGATTTCTAAGAAATATGTATTCTGTGATTCTTAGGGTAATGAAAATAATTATAAATAAGTTGATTTTAGTGCTAGAGTTCTGAAAACAGTGTTTTTGTTGTTGTTTCATGAGTTTGTAAGCTGTTATTTGATGCAGAAAATCTAATGAACTTTTAAAAATAGAACACTAAATAACTAGCAAATATGAATTATTAAAAAATGGTTGCCTTAAGTCTTCCTTTGTATGCACCATACCATACTACCATATGCTAAGTTGTATTTATTTTTGTGTTTATTGCCATAACACCTCCAAATCAGAATTCTATTGTGCAAGACACTGTTCAATCTGAGAGATAAAAAGTGGCCCTTTCCCATTGGAACTTATACATAAGTGCTAAATAAGAGACCACAAATGAATAGAAAAGGAACGAGATACAAGAAAATAGTGGACAACAAAATTCTCTGTAGTCATAGTCACTTGAACTCCAAATACTGTAGAAAATTCTGTAGTTACCACATAAAACAAGTACTGAAATATGGTTAGAGTAATAAAAGTGTTTTGCCCATAAATGCAAAAATAAGTGGGAAGTCAGTACTTAGGATATACCTGAATCACATTGAGCATAATTTCTTTTAATTTTTTTTTTGCAATTCATAAACCATCTCACATTTCTTGAACTCTGTAGTTTCCTTGATAAGAATCCTAGAAATACACTGAGGGGAACATAATTGACATTGATCTATATGTATTTAACTAACTAATGAAGGTGATCCTCTTCAAGTGTGCATTCCGAGATATCACTAATAGTACCTTATCTTCTTTATAACAGGTAAATATTCCATTTCAGTAGATTGCCAAAGGGAACCACAAAATACTTCACAGGTAAGAACCTCCTTAAAATAATACTTCAAATGATTGTTCTAGTTTATCAACTAGAAAAGGAAATGGAAAATGTTAATTCTTTCTGACTATCTGGCTGATAGAGAATTAGAGATAGCATTAATTGCCATAGACTTTAACTTCCTGTTTGTGAAGCTGCGTTTGCATATAAAAAAGAAATTTTCACTTTTCTCTTCTTAGAAAGGCTAAATTTAATTTACTTGCAGAAAAAAGATTTCATATGTGGAAAAAAGATATTAAAAGCTTGTTACATTTTAATCATATTTTTTTTTTGTGCAAGATTAAAAGAGTACTGTTAAACTACTAGAAAACTTCACACGGTTAGGACAAGATATTTTTTCTTTCAATATGACAACATGCTCACCTGACATATTTTTTACTGATACAACTTTCATTCTTCTAATAAATGTAAGTTTGTCGTTAGTTGCAAACCTTTAATTAATTTTGAGAGCTCTTTAGTTTTATTATACATTTTTTTTACTTTCAGCTGTGGGGAGTAACTCCGTGTCATATCAAGTTCAGACTGTTCTTTGTGGTACTTCACTGTTCTTTAGCTACCTCTGCTGTAGCAGTAGTTGATTAACTTTTAAACTGTACTGTACTGTCCACCCTTACAGAGAATTTTCTTGTCTTTCAAGGGCACAGGTAATAGGATACAAAGTTTCACTAAAATTATTATTTGTGTGTCATCAAGTTAGAGGGGATAATATGGACATTGTGATCTGTCCTAAACTTGGAACTTTGGTAACCAGACAGAAAGCAAGAACAATAATTTACTGTGTTAGTCATCGTGTATGTGCCTACTTTATTTTAAAACAGAGGACTTTAGGAGCCTACACATGTCATTTATGCATATGCTTAATGCTTATACTGAGGGATAGAAGATCCCATATTAATTAATATTTAGCCATACATTTCAACATTGCCTTTTTTTTCTGAAAAAAAAAAAAAAAAGTTCCATAATTACCTTAGCCTCCCAAAACACAGCCTCTGAATTACAGGCATTCTTTGGTGTTATTTTTTTCCTGTGTGTTCAGGACAAAGAAGTAAAAGATCTGAAAAAGTTGCCAAAAAGTTCCACAAGCTTTTAGGGATTGTGCCATGTGTGATCTGAGTACTGGACTTTTTATGGAACAAAGTCATGTAGGTGGAGCTTTTCACAAAATAAGATCCAAGTGGTCAAGGTGGAGTATCTTTTCTCAGTGAAAGAGTCAGAGGCTTATCTCCGAACATGACTATTTTCCCAAAAAGAGGTCTGATAGACAAGGATTTCAAGCTTGGTCTCATGTTGCAGAAGAATGCCTGAAATATTCAGCCTTTCACTATTCTGATTCAGGTACTCTTAGTAGTTTTTTATGGGTTTTTTTAGACTTTCTTTCAAAAAATATTTTAGAAATACATTTTTTCTTCTTGATTGAAATCCCAGAGTCTTCTGAGACATGGGAAGCTATTCCCATTATACCTCAGTGTGCTACTTAACCCTCTCTTTTTATTCTTCCAATGCACTTGCAATGCTTAGATTCATCAGAAACCTCAAATTTTTCAGGAGTCTTCTTATATTTTGGAAATTATGAAGGAAATGATAATACTACAAAAAGCCTGACTTTTTATGTATGCAGATGTGTTCCCAAGTTTTTTCCATTTTTTCCTTTTTATTTTCAGCTCTTGTCTCTACATAGAAATATAATTGATGAGGTAATTTGTTACTTTCCCCAAGTACCTCAGATAGACTTTGATCTTGCCAATATTTAAATACTGTTGGCTAAGTGAAAATATTCCGGTGAAAGTGGAAAAAATGAAGCTTGGAAGTGAAAAATATGGGACAGTTACCAAAAAAATAAAATTATTTAAAAAAAGAAGAGCGAAGGAGGAAAGATAGAGGATGCCATACTCCAAGGTCCTATTTGAATGCCACTAAGGATGTCCAGGACAAACATCACTAAAGGACATAAAGTATCAGGGTGAGAAAATACATGCCACATCTCTGACAGGTACAGCTAACTATGAAAAAAAAATCCCTATTCAGCATAGGAGGTGAAGGGAAGAATAAAACTAATGACATTACAATCCTCTTGAGAAGTCTTGTTTTGTTTATTAAATAAGCCACTCTAGTAAGATAAGTAAGAAGAACTGCAGTCTGGCAGTGTTAATTGATGCTGTCCTGGGAGTTTATTGTTATGTATTACTCTTTTTGTCCTTTCATGTAAAGATGTCAGCATTTTGTACCTGACAGTATGCATTGTATATTATAAATTCTAATTGAGATAGAAAAATTGCCATCAATTCTTGCTACCCTGTATATCTAAGGCATAATATTAATTCCCAGATATCAGGTTTAGTTTAGGGTATACTTTAAAGTAATATTGTTTCTATGAAGCCCTCAGATGAATGGTATTTTGGGACACATGGATATATTTCCCCATGCAGATGCAATGAACACATGTATACAAAATGAATGTGATAGGAAATGAAGAATAGAAGTACAAGGCATGGAGCCTTTAAAAACTGACACAAAGTGCTTAAAAGTGAGTTAAAACCTTTCTTGAGCTCTTCCTTGAGGAAGACAGCAGTGCTGTAAACCAGACAGGGACAGGAAGGGGCAAGTATCACTTTAGTCTGTTTTTCACATTATCTTGTGAGTAAATGGAATGCCAGGATGGGCACAATTTATCTTATGAAAGTGTTTATAGCATATCAACCTGTTTTTTCTCCTTTCTTCTGTAATTCTGGGGCATGCAAAGTTTTACAGACATTTTAAAATGAATTAATTTCATTGCAGTGAATTATTTCAGTGATCCTATTTTAATCCTGAGAACAATTACTTCCAAAGAAGATAACTCTCTATCCTTCTGAATTCCATTAGCATTGTGACACTATCAGTAGCCTTTTCAATAAATAAAACAGTTTGGAAAAAGTTTTTTTACCTCTTAAAAAAACTACCAGTGGAGATTTTTTTCTGAATTTCGGTAAAAAAAGTAAATATAAAGATAAGTACATTTTTTAATCCTTTTGTCTGTAGATAAATTGAGCAATCAAGTGTGTTCTGTTTTGGGCCAAACCTCTCTATACTGAACACTTCAAATATTGCTCTTCCTGGTACAATGTGATGGAAGTGCCTTGAGGGCAAATATGCTAAATATTTATTTATGACATGGCTTATTGCCTAAGTATTTTCTTCCTGAAGGCACATATATTAAGTACTGGAGCATTTCAGTTACTTGTTATTTACTGCCTATGCATTACAAAGAATTATGAATTCAAGCATGTACCATCCATTTTGTTTAAAACCTCATTTGCCAAGCAGGTATGTTTGTAATAGGAAAAAATACTGTTCCCACTACTGCCATTTTCAGTTATGTGACGAATTCTCTGTCTTTAAGACAGAAATAGCTGTTGTGATGGGAAAGAGATAAAGGGTCTGTGATTTAGCAAGTAAGAATCTCTTGACAGACTTACATAGTGGTTTTCAAAGGACTGAAGTGACTTTGGAGACTAGTTTCAAGAAAAATCAATGTGACAGGAGATGATGTCATTTAGCAGCTAAAATTACTTTGGGCAAGGTCCATAAACACACTTAGGCATTGCAATACCTACTACTCAGAACTAGCTGTAGGCACATATGTTCCTTATATGGTGCACAAAAAGAGTTAAGCACCTGAGAATGAGATCCAGAGCCAAGAATGTATGGAGCAGAGATTTACCTATAGTCATTAGGAAATCCTAGGGTATGCTGAAAATGATAGTGAAGTGACAGGATTTCTAATCCTCTCAGGGTTTAGGTTTAATGCTGCTAAGTGATTCAGGTGTCTAAACCTTGTTCTCTTTTCTTTCTTCAGGAAGTAGAACTGAGTTACCTTTTTAATAGTATAATAGATGATTTTTTCCTGAAGGGGACAATAGATACACATTCTACTTAATGTACTCGAGAATTATATAACTGATTGTATCAGGACCCTTGCAAGCTGAATTAGTAACTCATATATGTTTCTAAAACATCACAAAAGAAGGTCCCCATATATATATTCTTTTGTGAGCAGAATATCATAGAGAACCAAGAATGTTAGAGAACTCAAGTTAATTTCCTTTCTATGTCCAAAAAAAATTGTAAATGCTTACCTTCCATTTAGTGAGTGCCGTAATCATGGAAGGAGCTGGAAGGCATTGTGCAGCAGGAAAACAATGATGTAGTTCTCATCATGGAAAAATACTAGGATGACTTGCACAACTGGAGTGCTGCAATGGATGGCGATATGCTCCTCAAAAGGGATAGCCAAGAAAGGAGAAGCAGTGGAGTAGCCCTGTATGGTAGGGAGTGTTTTGATTCTCTAGAGTTTAATGATGGTGACAGCAGGGTTGAGTGTTTATGGGTAAGAATCAGAGGGAAGGCCAACAAGGCAAATACCATTGTGAGAGTCTGTTACAGACTACCCACCAAGGAAGAAGAGGCAGACTAAATATTCCATAAGCAGCTGGGAGCAGTCTCATAATCACTAGCCCTTATTCTCATGGAGGACTTCAACTTACCAGATGTCTCCTGGAAATACAAGATAGCAGAGAAGAAACAGTCTAGGAGGTTCCTAAAGTGTGTAGAAGATAACTTCCTGACACCAACTAGTGAGTCAACCAACTAAGGAAGGCACCATGCTGGACCTGTTGTTTGTGAACACAGAATGATTTGTGGGTGATGTGATGGTTGGAGGCCTCCTGGGGCATCGCAATCATGAAATGATAAGAGTTTTCCACTCTTGGAGAAGTAAGGAGGGTCAGCATAACTGCTGCCTTGGACTTCTGGATGGCAGAGCTGGGCCTGTTTAGGAGCCTGGTTGACAGAGTCCCTTGGGAGACAGTCCTGAAAGGCAATGGAGTCCAGGAAGGCTGGACATTCTTCAAGATGAGTATCTTTAAGGCACAGGAGAAGGCCATCTCACACAGAATATTAGGAGTTGGAAGGGAC
>NW_010165739.1:24750-59917 GCF_000695765.1 Mesitornis unicolor | reverse complement strand
GGTGGGAGTTCGCTGCGCCGCGACCCCCGCTCGCCGCCATGTTCGCGGACGGGACGGCGGCCGGCGCCGATGTAGAGTCGGTGTGGAGGAGCGCCCGGAGTGCGCGCTGCGAGGCGGTGAGAGACCCTGGCCGTGGCCTCGCTCTGCGGCCTTATTACGCCGGAGGCGCCGGGCTGGCTGCCAGGGCCGCGGCAGCCTGCGCTTTACCTCCCCACGGGTCCCACTGAAGGGGCAGCCGTGCCCTGACTTGTTCCCTCCGTGCTTGCAGGTGAACCCCCCGCAGATCCCGTTGCTCCAACTCGGCCCGGGCAACCTTCCCTGCAGGGAGCTTGCATCCCTGCCGGTCTCCGGCGTAGAACGGGCGGGCCCACGATGCCAGTGTCCGCCTGCTGCCCCTGCCCCTTTGCAGCACTGGACTCATTTAGCCCCTTATACAAGTTGGCAAAGAAACACACATGCAGCTGCCATACAGCTGGTAGTGTGAGAGTCGATAATGCTGTGCTTGTCATCGTGTTAGGTGTTTGCTGTTCCCTCTGGAGACTCAGTACCTCTTGCTTTTCTCACCCTGCCCATTCCACACTGTAAAGCACTTGGCCTGGATGTGACCGACATCCAGGCACCTCTCTTGTATCAGATCTTGTGCAGGACACAGATGCATCACTGACACCCGGACGGTTATGCAGGCACCCTGCTTTTAACTGTGAACAGGAGGTGTGCAAATGTGCTTGAATGTCTCTGTGAAATGCCATAGAGGGGAAGATGCTTTGAATGTTTTGTGCAGCACTCTCTTTTTTCTGTTTGGATTATAGAGTGTCTGTCTTCTTTTGCTAGAAAAGCTGCCAGACTGGGAAAATTTCAACAGCAGAAACTGCAGCACAGTCTCACACGAGCCGAGATGCCGGTGTGCAGACGGATCAAAGTCCAGATGCTGTCCAAGACTTCCAGCAAGAAGTCCAAGTAGATTACACCAGCCTTCTGTCATTCCTGCAGAGAGTGGAGGATGCTGTTATCAAAGAGCTAAATAAGAACTGGAAAAGCCGTGCCTTTGATGGCTTTGAAGTGAACTGGACAGATCAGAACGAAACAGTAAGCTGACAGTATTCAGATCCTTGTCATCACCCCAGCAGAGCTGGTTGCAGTGGCTCTAAGTCGTTAGTTCAATTTCTTACTGCTGTGATTGTTCTTGCCAGGTTTTCATAATTAGAAATCACAAGTTGTTTTGTTCCTCCAGCTTTCTCCCTTGCTTGGTAAAAAACTGTTCTCCCTGCTGGTGACTTTTGCAGCAGCTTTGCGGGACGGAAGCCTAAAGTTGGTGTAGGTTTATCTTCAGCCTCCAGTAGCCCCTTTTGAGCATGCCAGCCTAGCAGTTATGTAGGAACAGTTGCAGTCAGTGATTTGGTAGCTCTTCCTACTTAGATTATATTTGTTTAGTGTACAGTGCTCAAGAGTGGAGGCAGTTTGTGTCAGTCAGTGCATGTTGGAACAGCCTAACCTTGCCTGTGCAGCTTAGCGGGTGCTAAAGTTATCCCTGAGGGCTGTCATAAATCCTTATGGCACAGCCTTCCCCTGAAGTGTGCAGACTGAGAGGGGATTGTGAAGCATCAGTTGGTTTGGTAGGGTCATGTGTTGTGGGTTTTTTTCCCAGTAGGAATTCAAGAACTTTTTCAGATATTTCTATGAAATACGTGAATAGGAAATCTAGAAATATGCACACAAAGAAACATGTGAAAAAGTTCTTGAAGAGCAGGGAAGCCTGCGCTGTAACCATGCAGTCGTGTGCGTGCACAGATCTCATTGCTTGTGTTCGGGGATTATTGCTTCAGTGCTTGAACTGGCTTTCTCCCAGGTGTTGTGTTTGCATACGCTGTCGTACCCAGAGGCTCAGGATCAAAACCTGCAGGTTACCAGCATCTCATGGAACGCGACCGGATCCGTTGTTGCGTGTTCGTATGGCCGGTGAGCATCAAAGAGATTAAAATCACAATTGAGGGCGCTGTGACAGCTTGGGCTGACCTGAGGTTTAAATATGTTCCCTTTCTCTGCGGTAATAACCTAGACATACATATACACACCTTATACAAGTTAAATCATATTCAGAGAAACAAAATCTGAGGACAGTCTTAAATTACGGCTTTTATTTCTTCTACTTAATCCCCTGCCCTGAAAATGGATACATTTACTGATTTGTTTCTAGACGGGTTCTGTTTGGAAAGAAAACATAAAGAGCAGAGGCACTTGCACATACGTCTCTGTAGGTGAGGTTTGGAAGTGTGTGCCTCTCTTCCCTGAAGTTGTGTTGTTTTAAGGTGATCTCTCGGCACCCTGGATGAACTCGGCTCCCATTCACACATGTGCCTGATGCCACGGCCACGTGCTGACAAACGTTTAAGGATTTCTGAAGTGAGGGTTGGACAGAACTTCATCTAACCCAGTCAGTGTCTGTGGCAGCCTCTCCTTTCTGTGCCCTACTGCTCCCCTTATTCCTTTTTCATTCTGCTACCATTTCCTTAGATTAAAAGCCCCAGTAAAAAGAGTATCCACGAGTGAATGTGTCGGGGAGAGTAAAACAGGACAAACCTGTATGTTAGTAGCTCCTTCTGCTCTCCCAGTCTGCAGCTGTTTACAGATTAGAATGTGGTTTCTATGGCTGTGGTTACACTCGGTAGAATTCCCTTGCAGGCATTTACACAGTCTCTGTGAATCTGTGTAACCTTTCATCTATCACACCCTTTAATAAGGCATTTCATAGACCAACTACCCATTGGATGAAAAAATTCTCCTTTTATTTGATTGTATCTTTTCCGATAAAAGAATTAAGAGCATCAAAGAAAGGCAGTAGAAAACAGACTCAAAATCATTGCTTCCTGTCCTGTCCACCAGCTGTTCTGTAGATCTCTGTCCTCCACGTTGTCTCTTGTAGCAGGACGGGACATCACATTGGTCAGTGAATCAGTCTTGGCGTAGTGAATCGTGTCTGAGATTTACTTGCAGGCACTTTGCTCTCTAAGTAGCAGATGTACGCTAGCCTGCAGAGGAGTTTCCTCACCACAGCTTGTCTAACTGATGCATGGTGCATACCAGAGCTCTGCTGGACTGGGATTCTCTGCTGAACAGACAAGGCAAGATGCAGCTTTCTCTTCTTCAGGTTGGGTGATGGGGACTGGAGCACAGAAAAATCCTACGTTTGTACCTGGAATGTGGACAGAAGAGGGCTGAATCCACAGCGCCCTGACCTAGTGGTGGATGTTCCCAGTTCTGTCATGTCCTTGGCTTTCCACCCCTCCCAGCCCTCGCTGATAGCTGGTAAGGTTGCTCTTACCTCAGATCCTATCTGAAATGTACCTGTGTTTTCTTCAGCTGGAATCATTTTTTTCCTCTCTCTCAGCTCAGCCTAAGATTTCTTGCAGAAGTGGTGTTGCAGCTCCTCAAACTGAGCTCGTGCTCAGCAGCATCAATAAGTGCACTGTTGCTTCTGAACTGGGACTTGCTGATTTTTTTAGTGACATCTGTCATTAGGTCGTCTGCTCAGAGATGATAGAAGGAAATTCAGCTCTGGATAAGAGGGAAGAGTGCACTCATTTTGGTAGAACCGTGTTCTCTTACGTCAGGGCTGGCTGTGCCCTGTGTATCGCTGCCAGTCCTTTGAAGCTGGCGGGCCTGTTTCCACCAGAGCTTCATCTGTGCATTTGTTCTGAGCTATTAGACCTTAGGTGTTTACTTTTGTTCTTTCAGGTGGTCTTTTCAATGGGGAGCTGGTGGTGTGGGATACCAGCAGAACAGAAGACCCCGTGATGTGGAGGACAGGGATGACAGATGACACTCACACTGATCCAGTCTATCAGGTAACAGGACAGCTACAGCAGACTCAGCTGAGGGAGGCAAGAGTTGCTGCATTGCAAACTTTCAGTTCATGTTCTTGTCCTTCTGGGGTCCTGTGACGCTGGCCAGTCTGTGTGTTTTTTCATCTGATAGGAAAATGCTGCTGTTTATAGCTGGGTGAAAGTGCTATAAAAATGACGTCTCAAAAGTGATGTCAGGTGAACCACAGAAACTGCACTACAGAATTTGGCCCTGAGCACGTAAACGCATTTCTCTCCTATCACCTACGTCCGCATCCCAGCTCCCAGCAGGAGCTGGTTTGGTACCAAGGTCCCTGGCTGCTGCCCAGCTCTGCTCCTGTGTTGTCGTAGTGGGTCAGGGGACTGCAGGCTGCAGAGCATGGGCTTGACCGTTGTGACAGTCCCCCTCGTCCTGAGCTTGTGGCATTTGGCGCAGGTTGACTGGGTACCCGACACCAAGCACAGAAGCCACTTCCGGCTGCTGAGTGCATCGACAGATGGAAAGATCCTGGTGTGGAGGGAGGAGCGAGATGGTCGGCTGGCCTTGGCTGAAGGATTCGCCCTGGTGGCTCAGCAGATCCCACGCAGCACGCAGCTGAAGAAGGCGAGTTCAGCAGCTCAAAGAGGGCTGACTTGACAAAAACCACTCTTCCCTCTGAAGCACATGTGGCAGAGCTCACCCATCAGATGCAAAGGGCCAGGAAAAGGCCCTTCTGAACATAGTCACTGCCCCCCAATCCCCGTTTCCTTTCCTATACTGAAATCACTTCTTGGAAGACTGGTACCAGCCAGGTTTTGCCATGCTCTAGAGAAGCTACTGGGATGGAAAAGAGAACTTGCAATAACATTAATTCACATGAATCCCCTTGTAGAAGGATGCTGCAGAGGTTAAAGGCTGAGCAGTGCTACAGTCATCAGAGCTGGTGCAAGTTGAGCAGTAAAGCAGCTCGCTGGGTCCCTGGTGGACTGGTTCATGCTGCTCTCATGCACCCGTGGTTCCCTGGAGGCCCCAGCTCTCACAACAGCTCTGTCCCTTTTTCTTCCAGTTCCCTTGGGGAGAGGCAGCCGTGGGTGTCACCTCGCTCTCTTTTTCACACTTGGATCCCCGCGTGTTCATTGTTGGGGTGGAAGGTGGCTACTCCCTCAAGTGCTCCACTGCCGCAGAGGCGCTGGCTCTCCAGCGGACGGGCACTTCTGTTCCCCTCAGGGCGCCAGCAGAGCTCGCCTTCTCGCCGCATGGTGGGCCGGTGTACTCCGTGAGCTGCTCACCCTTCCACAGGCAAGTGCTGTGAACTGATAGTGGTTCTGCACACTGGACACAGTTGCTGCCTGGCTCTAAACGTGCATGCTTCAGATAGCCCCGGGGCGGGGGTGGGGGTGGGGAGTGGTGGGTGTAGAAGTTCCCCAAAATAGGGTCGCCTGTTATTGGAAACTTGATCAAGTAACTTCCTGTCCTAGGAGAAACAACATCCATTAGCTGTGGTGAAGCTGCCCACTCAAACGTGCTGCATGTGGGCACAAGAGCACAATAGCGTCTGCACGCAGGCCAGCACAGAACATCAGCACCTTCCCTAGCTCATCCTAGCTGTTAATGTTAAAGAACAAGTTAACGTTAAGGGAAGAAGCTGAAAAAATGAAGTTAGTTATCAGTGCTGAAGTGATCTGCCCACCACACATCTTACCAGTAGCTGCTTGAATTTGAAGGGGAAGCTCACATCTCTGCCTGCATTTACCCTCCATCCGTGGAAGAGGCCCCAAGCCATGTTTCTATGAAACATGCTGACAACCCAGGTTTGCGTTTAATTTGCATGAGACCCACACAGCTCTGACAATGCCCAGCTCTGGATCAGCAGCTCTTAGGCATCCCTGGCCCCCAGCCCACCTTCAGCCATCAGTGACAACACGAGCCCTCATTAAGCTTAATTGAGGGCAGCAACAAAGCTGTGTCTCTACAGACCACAGCTTGGAAATCGCTGCTTTAAGAAACACATTCCTACCTTTGCGAAGCAGTACCATTGTCCCAGATTGGGCTCCCCAGTTAATTTTGTTCTATACCCTTAGCAGTAAAGCCTCTAAACTTGTTTCTTGCTTCCTCCCTGCCCCAGGAACCTCTTTCTGAGCTGTGGGACTGATGGCCAGGTTCACTTGCACTCCATGTTGCAGACACAACCCCTCATTTCTCTTCAGTTATCAAAGAAATACCTCTTCTGTGTACGCTGGTCGCCAGTGCGACCACTGGTCTTCGCAGCTGCATCTGGGGAAGGCAAGTAACTGCAAGTGCTTATTCTCAGACAGAAAATTAAGATTGTGCTGAGTATTACTTAGTACAAGTCAGTTGTACTGATCAGTACTTCCCACAGGCAGAGCACAGTGACCATTGTTTGCACTGTGCAATCAGCATAAGAGTAATTTCTGACTCCAGCAAGACGACTTCAGTCACAGTTATTACTCACTTTTCATTCTAGAATCATAGAATGTGTGGGGTTGGAAGGGACCTTTAAAGGCGATCTAGTCCAACCCCCCTGCAGCGAGCAGGGACATCTTTAACTCCATCAGGTTGCTCGGAGCCTCATCAGTGTATCTCGTTGTATCTTCTCTTGCTACAGCCCTGCACAGGGGTAGAACATGGCAAGATGCCTGTGGCTAAAACTTGATTCTGGCTTCCTTGGTTTTGACATTTACTTCTAGAGCAAATGGTTTCAAACAAGAACTTTCTCTTTAGAAAATTACCCAAACATTTTTGAGTTAAGGAATGGAGATTTCATAGAATTCGGCAAGCTGGTTTCAGGTCTCTGATAGAATAAATCCATGCTGTCTTGCAGTGATGTCAGTTGTGTCACAGCCTAGAGACCATCAGAGGGAAGGGGCAACAGGTTAGAAAGAACAACTCTAAGCTTAGTTGGACTAAGCAGATACTCATCTGCTGTTCTGCTGCCGTAATGCTGAAATAAGTCTTTGTTTTATAGGAGACGTGCACCTGTTTGACTTTCAGAAGAGCTCACAGAAGCCTGCTGTTTCCATAAGGCAGGCGGCAGGCGAGTGCCCCGTGTACTGTTTAGAATTTAACATCAAGCAAACTCAGCTCTTGGCAGCAGGGGATGCTACCGGTGCAGTCAAAGTCTGGCAGCTGAGTTCTGACTTCACTGAGCAGGGACCCAGAGAAATGAATCATCTGGAGCAGCTGGCAAGTGAGAGCATGGACTAAGGCAGCAACACAACCGCCTGCATGGAGCTCCTCACCACTCTGACTCCAGGAAAAGTCGCCCACTCACCTCGTGCACAGCGCTGGCCTGCAAAACACCCATAACTGCAACAGCTGGAGCGTCATCCACTTAACTGTTCTATTTACATTTAGCCATTAAACACATGATGATGTGGTTCGACCAGTAACTTTTATTGAAGCACACTGCAATATGTTTGTTTTCCCTAAGAGTTTTAAGCTAAGCAGTTTAAGGTTACATCATAAAGTAACAATGATTATTGTAGAGCACGAAGAGAGAGAGAGACACATGCAGAGCTACAGTCAGCAAACGTGAGCGTGTTCTTTGCATCTTTTGGTACTAGTGTTTTAAATCAATTCACAAAGAGTGAACGTGTAAATTCTATGTAGTCATAGGCAGCAGGAAGTTCTCTTCCCTTGCCGTCCATGTAGGGCTTCATGTGAGAAATGCAGTAATCAGCTTGTTCCCGGGTCAGGTTCTGAAAGACAAAGATAGTGCAGAGGTGAAGACCGGCACTTGGAGGCTGCAGATGGGGCAGTTACCAGCGGCCCTCCCCTTCCCAGGGGCACCCGGCTCAGAGCAGAAGCCAGAGCAGCAGAACTGCACCCGGCCTGGGAACGCTCTGCCTGTTCCCACCCTTTGGTTAAGAGTTGGAAGGTCTGACCTGAGTTTCCCACCTAAGAGAAGGCAGAACAGGTAACTGATACAAGGAAGCAGTGCAAGCTCTTTATTGCTCTGCCAGCTGGTGGGATTCAGACAGGAAAAACTTGCTGTTTTGGCAGGGCCATGAGACAGAGATAAGCCCAAGCTTAGCGTGAACAAGTTTCTCCTTTGAACCACTGGAGAAACATCTCCCTCTAGTCTCCCAGATGATGAAAGGAAAGCATGAGTTCCTGATGACAGACACCGTGAATGCACTCCCTTGCCAGCCTGTGAGCAGCTCTTGTTTTACTCAACCCGAGTAGCTTTTTGGCAGTTAAAGCTTTTCCTCTTCCTCAGTAGAGCCAAGAAAGCAGCTGCATAGGGAGGGCTGTTACCATCACTTCTGTGTTTGCTGCAGAGGATACCCTGGCAGGTTCAGAACTGACTGGGCTACAGGGACGTGAATCTCCAAGCAATTAGCACTGGTCTTTGTTAACAATCTGAACAAAAAGCCTCCATCTGCTCCTCCCTGGTGGGCCACAGCCATGCTCACCTGGTAGAGCTCCTCCTTGGTCACGTAGGGCTTCCCCTCCGAGCTGAGGGCACGGAAAGCGCTCTCGATCTCCTCGCTGGATTTCACATTCTCTGTTTCCCTGCTGATCATGAACGCCATGTACTCCTGCAGCGAGACGTGTCCATCCCTGTGGGTGAAACACAGCGCGTGAACATGGCCATCCATTAACACCCGAGCACAGCGCTACCGTACCCCTCCCCAGAGGGGCTGTGACGTTTCTGGGAGGAGTGAAAATCTTAAAAGTCAGGAGACTCAACAGCAGATTCACTTTCTGAAGTTTATTTCTTTTTCACAGATGTCAGTCTTACCTTCACAGACTCTTACATGAATTGGCGTGAAAACCCACCCTAGCCTCTCCACAACAGAAGCAGAGCTCCCAGAGGATACCAATGCAATGTTTTGCAATATAAAAATAAAAGGTCCAACCCCCATACCTGTTAGGATCCACAGTGTCAAGAATAGACTCGAACTCTGGGTCTGGCTCTCCTTCCTCAACCATGGGCAGGTCATAGCCAAGAGAGCGCAAGCAAGACTTAAACTCCTGGTGGTTAAGTCGTCCAGATTTGTCCTTGTCAAAGTGCCTAAAAACATAAAGACAAACCCCACGTTTTTAAGTGTCAGTTCTTGAGCACTGAAAGCTATGAAGTGGGCTAAAAACTAGAACAGAACTAGAACCAGCCCACTGTTCTAGACAAACGAGCTGGAAGCAATAAGCAGTTCTATCTAACATGCATAAAATGTAAGGATAAATTCTTGGCTTAAAAAGCATCCAAAAATGGCTGCATTCCCAGCTGGAATCCACTGGCACTCCCAGTTCCTACACCAGTGAGCGTGCCCAAGAGGGGCCCTCACACGGCTGTGTCTGCACCCAGCCAGCAGCGGGTGTCTCCGCGGGCTCTTGCTGCCTGGCAGAGATCAGAGCAGCTCAGCACAGAACTGGGCAAACAAAGGAGCTACAGACAGATCAGCCAGAGAATCCCGTGAACAGCAGCCGTCTGCATGCCAGGAATATCTCCCAGCGTTCCTCTGGCACACGTTTCCTACGACTTACTTGAACATCATGCTGAACTCCTTCAGGGCCTCCTCGGTGACCCCAGTCGTGTTTCTGAAAAGGAAGCAGCAAAGCTTGTGAACAGTTTCTAAACTGCAGAACTTGCTGGAGTCCATCTGCCCCAAGCCTGCATCCGCACCAGAAGGCGAGGACAAACGAGCAAACAATACATTACAACGCATCACATCGCCACAGCTCAGCAGAATAAATCAGTTCCTCTAAGATCTCGTCAACTACTTCCAAGACCGCTACCTTCACCCCTCTGAAGTGAGCCAGGAGGTGGTGGGGACTTGCAAGCTCACTGCACCCCTCAGTCAGAGCACAGCAGAGACTCACTAACGTGGACTGTGCAAGGTTTTCAGGCACAGGCAGATCCATCTCCTATCTCCCCCCACCCCCAAAGTTAGACGTGGGTTCACGGGGGCTGGGCAATACCGAGCTTGAATCTGCTGTTCCAGGTTGTGCTGCATTCTCATCCCCAGCTGGTCAAGCTGGTCCCACTGCTGTGCCAGCCCCACGGTGCTGTGCTCCGTGTATTTGTTGTCCAAGATAAGTGCCTCTTCCATGGCCGCCCCAAGGTCCTCAATCTTCTTCAGCTGGCTCCTCATAGCTCGGATCTCCTGGTGCTTGCGCTGTTACGAAGGAGTGAAGAGAAAAAAAAATCAAGGAGTGCAAAAAAAAACCCTTAAAAAGTCAGAGCACAGGCTGGCAGGAGAGGCAGGGTTAAACTCTTCTCTTTCTGCTAGGTCTATATAGACATACACTGGGATTTGTAAAACTGTACTCAAAACAATGTTACTCTGCATGCACTGCTGGAATCCAACACGGCTTGGAAACCAATTCTTGAGACAAAAACACTCTCTTATTAGGAAATGTGCTAAGAGTCCTGTATCCTCTCTGCCACACATTTAGAAAAAAAGAACAAAAAGGAAAACAACATCAGTGTTGTTTAATGGCTTGTGATAGATGTAGACATCAGATATGTAAGTAGACAATCCCAAAGGCCTCATCCGTACTCAAAATGTGGAAAATCAATTACGGTTTTACCCTACAATTACAAGCATTTCCATTCCCACCCCATGCTCCCAAGTTATCAGCTGGGAAAGGGGTTTCAGCAACAGGCGAGCATTGCTTACTTTAGTAGCTTCCAACTGCGATTCCAGCGTTCCCGACTCCTCCACCATACAAGACCTAAACACAGAATCACAGTGAGAGGACGCAGAAATCCCACAGAAATGGCAGGTGGGGCTTGAAATTAACAGTCCTGCCTTGAAATTAAAAATCCTTCCAGCAGTGTTACTCTCCTGCAGATATTCAAACGCTGTTTGTGTGTCTTGTTTACTCTGACTCATCCTATTTCAGACCGACAGGTGCACGTCTCATTTGATTCTTATTTTTTTCTATTGTTAATTTCTAGCCCCATTTGAAAGGCAACACGATCAGCAGCCACACTTCATGCCAGATCCAAAGCACCCGCTTTACTGGACCTAATGGAATTAGAAACAGTGCAGTCCCACCCGACGCCCCCGTGCCCAGCACACGCACACACAAACCACTGGTGATGCACTGGAGATGGCTGTATTTGCCAGTAAGGTACTGGAGCTCTGCAGAGGTGTGTTACATGGGGACAAAACAGGGGAAAGAGACCTTGAAAACCACTGGTTTGGTTTAAAAGTTATCTTAATGTGGCATCATCACTGCAGAAAGCTACAGACTTCTCCTACATAGCAGTGGTTGCCTTTCCAACTCCACCTCTCTCCTCCCCACCCAGAGAAACTGAGTCACGGCCGCTCCTCTCAGTCTGATCTCCACACTGAGCTAGGCACACTGCAGCCCCCACACCTCCGCTGTGGCCATGGTCTCCAAGATCTACGTCACATGGAGTAGCTACGGAAACCACCTGGATGCTGCTGTTACCCCCAAGGTCCTAAAGCTACCTTTAAGCAGCAGTGTTTAGGAATCCCTGTCCTTCCAACACGTGTGGTTGTGCCGAACTGTTCGTACTGAACGACCTGTGTGCAGGTGGGGCTGTCCTCTCCTTTCACTCTGTGGCATTTAAGTTCCTCAAACTTAAGTCACTGGTATTTAAGCCACTAAAACCAGGTTTTCATCCCCATCCTACACGATTTGGAGTTTCTTGAAAAGGGGATTTCAAGTGCTGAATTGCTCTGTAGCAGTGAAAATGCACCACACATCTGGGTGTTCCTCACCACAGGGTTAAGGCTCAGGTTCACTGCACGTCTGAAGAGAAGAAGCGCACGCCCAGAACCCTGAGCAGGAAGCTGGGAACCACCCGTGGAAAGGGAAGAGTCAACAGGGAAACAAACCTCCAAGCATCTCTAAGCCGTGAAAGTTAGTTGGAAGGAAAGCGAGCCTTGGAATTAACAAGTGCGTTTGAAAACCAAAGTGAGGTAAGAAAATAAGAGGAAAAAACCTTCCAGATAGATCATCCCCAACTTCATACTGATAGACACGAATGACACGACGATATGCTATGCTAGTCAAAGAAAAGAAACCAGGTAAATTCCAAAAAAGGAAGAAAGAGTGAGCAGAGGAAAGAACACACCCAAACACAGCCACTGCAGCGGAGCCACACTCCAAGCCAGCACCACCTTGCAGCAAACACAAGCAAGTACTTAAAGAAAGGAAACTATTCAATGCTGGTTGCACATACACAAAAATAGTATTTCCATGTAAGTCACAAAAAAGTGAGTCTCACTAAGAGACCAATTGAAGCCTTGCAGTTATCTACAGGTTCTTTAAAGGCATTCTTCTTCCTCAACTCCAAATTCCTCTTTCTGCCCTCGCCACAGACAAACTCCAGGCAGCGCTGGGTGCACACAAGCGGCTATGGCACGCGAAAAGCAAGGTGCACACACAGCAGCTCTTCTCTCCAGACTTCCCTGAAGCTCAGCCTTCCCTCTTGCCAAGGCAGGCCAAGCACAGCCAATGCCTCTCTGAGCTAAATCTGCATTTTTCATCTATTCACGCAGAATTAAGGACAAACTGCCTGGCGTATCAGCAGCCTTCTCTAATTGGTTCAACAAAAGAGCTTGGCATGGTGATCTCGAACGGTGACCCTACGGCTTTTGGTAAATGGCTCCTTTCTGTTTGCTCGTTCTTGGATACCAGAACTAATCTACACCACCACTTTACAAAGAAGCAGAGAATTTGGCACCCGTTCCAGGAAAATCTGCTCGGTGCCATTAAACTGTCCAACAAAAATGAGGTAAATTATTTCTATCTGTCAGAAGCAGCAGAACACAAGACACTGCAATCATTACAGAGCAAGCAAACAGCACAGTTATCTGCAAAGGTTCCACCCTTTTACTGTAAAAACCCTTCCCTCTTTGTGAGAAAGGCCTCTGCACCAGGCCCGTACGCTGTTTGTCAGCATTTTATATCAGGTCTTATTACAACGCTTCCATTGTGCTGCAGATTTTTAATACTGAAGAAATTTCAATGGACAGACACTCTCAGGGATTTGGTAGTCTGGACACATTTAAGATTTTATTATTTCCTTTCCACTTCTTGACAAATCCAGTGTGCATCCTCATCAGGAACTACTCCCATGGACACAAAGTGGACTTAAAACTGCAGGCATTGAACTGCCTGCAAACCCAGGCAAGTTTGTGGGTTCGTGTTTTCTCCTATCAAGACCATGATCTTTGTGGGACATGGCTATGCAGCAGATTGAAAAAAAAGGGCAGTTCACATTGACATACTACAGAGTTGTAAGATAAATCATTTCAGTAAAGCCTCTTCACAGGAATCTTCCCTCCTCCTTACCAAAAATGGGCAACACTTTGGAGCTTTGATTGTTCTGAGAACGGTTATAATGGAAAAGTTTCTTTCACTAAACAAGTCCTGAATGCTGGAAAACCAGGAACGCCAGCTGTTTCCCACAGGCAGGCTATGCTGTGTTCTCACATCTCTCATCGCATTAAGAGCAAGCCCTCAGAAAATGACACCGCTCTTTTCTTGTGCAAGCCCTCGGAAAGCAGGGGATGTCAGGACTTCCATGGTATGCCAGTCGCTACCCATTGATAATTTCTTCTGCTTTTGACTAGGAAATTAAGTTTATACCGGTTTATACTTAATCTACTCCAAAATCTTGCTTCCCGTATCTGTGCACCTCAGCTGCAGATTGCTCTTTTCAAATAAAAGAGGTTTTGGTGCATTCACAAGCAATGTAATGACAGAAGAAAGCACACAGACAGAGCAGAACACATCACCCAACTTGTAAAGATATAAAATTCAATACTAACCCATCTAGCAGGTAAGTCCTGTAGAATGTGAAGATCCAAACATCAGGCAGCAGGACAGAGACAAGACAGTAAGAGAGGGACAGAGATTTGGGTGGGAAGCAAACATCGAGAAGTTAAAAATCATATTTATATCTCATTATTTCATGAAGACACATACAGAACTATTTGTGAACACATGGAGACAGAGAATCAGAGATTACATGAAAACAGAGCTCACCTCCTCTGAACCCCAACCAGAGTGCGGCAGAACTGACTGCCAGCGCTGCCCGAGCACGGCCACCTCTGGTTTCCAGAAACACGCTCTTCAGTTCACTGCAATTCTCTACCTTGAGATTCTTTATTTTTAAATCCTTACTCCCTCTCCCTAGGCAAGGGCATTATTAGACAGCACCCCACGATTACAAAGTAGTCTAAAGCTTTTTTCACGGCTTCCTTCTCTACTGGAATTCTGGTGAGATTTCTAATACACCGTTCCTGACAAAAGCAGCATTAACAGAAACGTCACTGCCACTTCACACAGTTGGCTCAGAGCTGTTTGTTCCCCACCCCCCAGCTGCACTGCAGACTAAGGCAGGAATAACTGGAGAAGAGTGAAATCCTGGACAACTGGAATTACTGCAGGAAAATGAATTTGAAAGCAGAAACATTTTTAAAGTCTGGTGTTTCTGGCTAACAGGGCCTCCCTCAAATCCCAGCTTCAGTCCTGAATAGCTGTGTATCAGCAGGAGACATTTACAACTTAGGCAGACCAGAGAGATGTAGGATGGATACAAACAATAGCTGAGGAACTCTCTATGGGCCGCTCCTGGGAAGACAAACGGTACCTGGTCTCCTGAATCCACTGGTGGAAAGCATTAGCGTGCTGAGCAAACTCCTGGCGCAATTTGTCATTTTCTTCCTGCCTTCGCTGCTCCTTCTGCAGCTCCAATTCACGTTCCTGAGAAAGGAACAAAAATAATTTCAAACAGAGAAATAATCTGATTGTCCTCGCCCTGTAAGAAAGAAACAGAAACTGAGGAGCTGCATACCAGGACAAGACTGAGGGCTCAAAGCGTGTCCTGGATATCTAGACAAAATCATGGAGGAGGACACCACCGAGCACTCCTACTGGAATCTTGAGAACTGGAACTGAACCAGCAGTGACTTGACTGCATAGCATGAACAATAAACTTCTTTTACAGTTGGGAAGTGAGGGACTCATGCTTTGTCTTTTGAAAGACCACAAATGGAAGACCACTAAAACAACAGAACAATAGCACAAGTATATAGCTAATGGAAATTTTTCTTTTCTCCCAAATTTTGAGATATTTCCATCTCTAGCATAATGTCAAATTCTTGTATTAATTATCTTGGAAGACAACTTCCAGGGAAGCTCTGAAAGGTCATAAATGATGAAGAGTCTCTCTCTCTCTCTCTCTGACTTGCCTTAATAATTTTCTGCAGATTCCTCCAGGTTTCCTCAAGAGCCTCCATAGTAAACCAAGTGTATGGGTTGGAGGCTACACGGAAGCTCTTGATCTGGCGATCAAGCTCTGCCAGCTGGTTAAAGTCAGCTTGGGCAGAACTAAGTGAGGAACGGAAAGCATCATGAGCTTCTCGCAGTGCTTTGATTTCTTCCAGCGAGTTACAGCGCACAGGATCTGTCAGGTCCTCTTCCGCATTCTCAAACCAGCTGTTGAAAGCAGACGCCTTCTTTGCAAACGTCAGGAACAGATCCTCGACCTAGAAAAACAATCCAGCTGTTCAGTTCAGTTACACAGTAATGCAAATATTCCATACGAGTTGATCTGGAATTAACATGCATCAGTGATAGTTTGCCTTTATTAATTATTTCTTGCAAGCATCTCAAAAATTCTTACGACAAGTCTCCAGGAGCTCCGCAGTCAACAGCTGCAAATGAAAAAGCTGCAGAAGTTGCAAGCATTGAATGTTTTTTACAAAGAGAACAATTAGATTTTTGTTGCCCCACGTTTTGGCCACTCACCTTTCTGAAATGCTCCTGAGCCTCCAAGAGTTTCTTTTTCCTGGCAGCAGAATTAGCAAGTAGCTGATTCCAGCGTTTCATCAGGGAGGCGTGCCGAGCCTCAATGGCCTTTGACTGGATATGTTTGGCTGCCAGTAGCTGGTCTTTCAGAGCGGTGATGTTTGCGATTCCCTCCTGCTGGAAAGCCTGAAGTCCAGCATCAAAAGTTTCCTGAAGCATTACAAGAAGAACAAAATATTTTGAAGTGTGTTTTTTAAATCATCTCAACATCCTGCATATATTTTAAACATAAATACTCGATTCTTGTGTATTCCAGAAAAGTTTGCTTGTTCTCTCCATCACCCATGTGGTGGAAGCAGCACTAGCACCAACCTGTTTGGTGAGCAGCGTTTGCACAGAAGAGAGGTCGCGTCCATAATCATCTGTCTTCAGACTGTTCTCCTTCTCACCTGAAAAACGAAACAAATCCAGTAAAAACGTCGACCTCTATCTCACACGGTCCCCCTAATCCAAATTAGGTTACCCCAGAAGCATAAACCGGGTATAGCACTGCTGATTACTTTGGGTTTAGGTCTGCTCGTTACGACAGCAAGTGAGAAGCTATGTGAGATCTTTTGAAATAAAGAAACATTTCAGTTTCTTGTGACAAGGTACTGTGCCCCAATACAGAACATACCTATCCACGACTCCACTACATCTGCTTTCCAGTTGAACTGCAGGAAGGCAGAGTTCTCATCCAATTTGGCTTTCCTCTGAGCTGCTGCTTTCTCCAGATCTGACACCTTGCCTCTGAGGCTCTTCATCTTGGCAGTAATGTTCTCCACGTGGTGATTGTTCTACATGACAGGATCAAAAAAAATGCATACCACACGATCTTAAGGTCTTCCAAGGGATCCCGTAAGTTGATGACAGAGCAAAGTCTTCAACTGAAAGATTTTGTTCTCAATGTACAACCACAGTCCAAGAAATAGCTTTGAAAGCAGTTAACACCAGCAGCTTATTCAGCCACAAAAACTGAGTAAGAGCTCTTTTCAAAGAGATGACAAATCAGTCCTCAAAGAAGAGTAAGTCTGCTTTGACGTGAAAATGCCCTGAGTAGCCTTTGAATTTAATTTTTTTTATGAGTTTATACTCACCTTTTTGATGAGGTCCTCTCCGTTCGTACAAACATCGTTTACTCTGTCTTTGTGGACAGTGAAATCAGTCTCAAATGCTTCGTGCTTTTTCAGCAAGCCCTACAAATACGAGACACAGTCACTTAAAAAAATAATTTCTTACCACTTATTAAAAATAATTAAAAAAAGGGAATTTATTGCTATAAATCAGCTAGAATAAACTTCTGACAAAAACTATTAATCTCGGGTGGTTAGCACAACTTGCTGCTTCTCTGTGGACAAAGGAGACTGACACTGACTTCCAATAGAACTTCAGCCGTTTGAATTAACCAGGACTGCCCATCAAAATGCAAGATGCAAAACTACACCAAACTGCAACTCTTTTCTACAGGAAATAACATAGTTGGGTGCTTTTATAAAATGAATTCATGGGGTTTTTTTACAATGCAGGCCTTCAAAAGGAACCAATGATAACCTCTAAATTGGAAAGACAGTTAAAGACAAGGTTTGTTAAGCTCTAACCAACACCACCACAGTAAGAACAACGGAAAGTTGACAACTTTCTCCTTACCTGGATAGCAGCAAGTGTGTCCCCATAATCCTCGCTGGCTACCAGTGTCATTTTCTCATTGATCCAGGCTTCTTCTTCCTCAACATTTGCTACAAACTGCTGGTACTCCAGAGACTCCTCTAGACGCTGACCCCTGTTACGGGCAAAGAAAGGTAAAATTAGCGTTGCTTTATGGCTTTTAGATGTAAGATGTAAAAACAAATTACAGCAGCACAAAACCTAAGAACACACAGAGACTGAACCTTAAACACACAACCATTTCCACTTCACTTCTCCAGCAGCAGACTGCAATGCCTACAGCTCCAGAAATTCACTAGGCCACAAAGCCTGCACCTACTGAAGGACTAAACCAAATTATTTATTCTCAACAGCTTCTATTCAGAAAAACATCCTGGTAGTGGATTTAAGCCAGTTAATTTCAAGTCTGTGGTTTCCAACTGGTGCAAGAAGAGGCTAAACACAGCACACCTCAAAAAAAGACCTGTGTTGTACTGAGGAACGTTATCACTAAAACTTTTCAATGGTCTCTTCGAGTCTGTCATCAGTGATAAGTGCTATTACATTGTATTACTAATAATCCATACCCTAAACCCCTGAAATTCAGTAAATCCAGTCAAGTCCATGTAACTGTTTTAATGAATACTGAATTTTACACAAATGTCTCACACACCTAGCAGCTGCCAACTGTTTTAATTCTTTCCAGTGATCCACAAACTGAGCCAGTCTCTGCTGTATCTCCTCCTTTCCAATTGTGTTATCATCTGAAAGCTTCTTACCAGTGTCAAGAACACCCTGCAAAAGCAGAAACACAGTTAATGCAACGTCACTTCCCCTCTTCTTATGCATTGCATTTGGATTCCAGCAAACCTATTACTGGTTTTCCTATTTGCCACAAACATGCAATATGTTACTTCTAGAGAAATCTGTCAAGAAGAAAGACGTTTACCTGGATAGCCGGTTCATGGGCAGCTAATTCTGCTTCTAAGCGCTTGTGTTTTTTCCTAAGGTTCTGCACACCCGTCAGGTCTCTGCCATAGTCCTCTGAGCTCACCAACAGTTTCTTCTCTCTAAATACAAAAGAGGAGAAAGATAAAATTTGAAAATCACTTCTACAGGTCAAACCTGAAAAACCAAAACAAACCAAAACACTGCAAACAAGGAAACACTCTTCACAGCACAAAAATCTTTGACGTAGAAAATTGCCTACATGAGTTATCAGCAAAGAGCAGCTGGCTCCTGGCCGCACATTCAGGGGTAACGTAAGAAAAGAAGGCAGCAGAGGGCCCATCCTTTCTCTCTGAAGGACAGAGCTTCTCTGTACTGTTTTCTTTCTATGAAGATCAGTACCTTTGGCAAAGTTTACCTGCCATTGTCCAATTGTATTGTTTTATTTTACAAGCATGACAAGAAAGTGCTCCAATTTGAATGATTTCTACCAGGCTCCCTTCTTTCCCTCCTCCCAAGATACTAACACTAATATGGGAAGAGGACTTGATTAATTACAACTGGCTAGAACACAAAAAGTACTTCAAACTGAAAAAGTAGTTTGAATTTTTGCTAGGAGCTTTCCCAAAAAGACTAAAGTTGAATTTCGGTTATCTGGTCCAGCTCTAAACAGCATTACTTTTTCCGATTCAGAGCTTTCCTTCTTGTGGTTTGACCAAAAATCCCACACCCAAACTAGTGCTGAAGCCATTTTGAATGTAATTCTCCTTGAATGAGGGGAAAAGGTGATTTCTTATAGAGACAAATATCTGTGGAAAAGGCAAGTTAAAATACCACACTCCAGAGTATGAATGTTGTCAGCAAGCTGGCAGTAACCACATGCCCCCATGCCAGAGCCTACAACTTCCAAAATACGCACTTGATCCAAGACTCCTCATCGTCCATGTCACGGAAGAACTGATGCAAACGGTGGGACTCGTTCAGCTTCGCACGGCGGGCAGCTGCCATACTCTTAATCCTCTGGAAGCGCCCATTAATGGTCTCACGTTTATCCTTCACTTGGGAAGTATCAAAAGCACTGCTGGTCATCAAACTATCAGCCTGACTGTTCAGGTCCTTCAGACGATCCTGGAAACATGGGTGAAAATGTGTGTGAATTGCTTGGATCTCCTTTCTGTGTTTGATATATACAAAAATCATAATCTGACAGCTGCACAGAGTCACAGCTTTTATCTAGAAAATGTTTCAATTGCAGCGTGTACTGAAGTGGTATCTGTACAATTTGCTGATAGCTGTGATTTATCTTCCAAAACTAAGAGAGAAAGCAGTACCTCATGAGCAGATATATCAGCTTCCAGTAACTGGTGTTTCTTCAGAAGGTTGTTAACGGATGCCAAGTCCTTCCCATAGTCTTCAGATGCCAACAAAGCCTCCACCTGGGGTGGTGAAGGAAAAAAGGGATGGAGAATGAGCTGCTTTTTCACAAAACCCATGAAACAATAATGTCTTGAAAACTGTGCAAGCTAATTCTCTCCTCATTTTTCTACAGTGTGAGTAATCATCACCTGTTTAATTCCTAACAGATTCTATGCAAATGTACTTCTCACTTTTCTGTTCAAAAGTAACATAAAAATATCCACAAGATTTTTAGTCATAAAAAATATTTTCTTTAAATAAATCTAGAGTTGCTCAACAGCGGACTGTACTCTGCAAAGTCTAACATCAGCAAAGGGAACCAGAAATCAGATCTAACAGTCTTGCACTTGCAAATAATCCCAATCTCAGTTACCTCAGAAAGCCAGAAATCAAAGTCCTTGATTCCAGTATTGAAATTCTGTTGCTTATTGGCTTCTTTCAGCTTCTGACTCTTCTCTGCTGATTTCTGTACCAGGAATTGCCATTGGTCTGCCAGGGCAGCTAGGCGTGCCTGTTAGAAAAATGGAAGAGATAAACACTACAAACTAAAAACATAAGTTCTGATAAATGCAAAACCAGAATAAGGTACAAGTTTGGCTGCTGATTTCAGGTTTGCAAATTACACGGTCGCTATTTCACGCTGCCCAGCAATAATTCAGTTCAACTTTTACATCCCGATCACAGGATCGCAAAACTTCTCGACCTTAAGAACAAAGCAGAATGACTGCACAGATTTCTACTACATGGTTGAAACAGAAAAGCTTCTATAAAATAAGACCTGTTTTCAAGGGGCACTCTCCTGCCCCAATAATCCAAACACTTCTCAAAGCAAAAACTAAGCCAGTCTTCTAAGACTTGTTGCACCGACCTTCACAGCATCCTCGCTGCCAGCACACGCTCCTCTTTCAATCAGCGAGTTCCCCATATCGATGACTCCACGGATCCGATCTGCGTTGGCATGGAGCTCAGCTTCAAACGCTTGGTGTTTCTGGTGTTTGCTCTGAATATGACAAAAGCAAAAACGTTAGAGACTGCTCAAAGGGCTCCTACATTGTTCTCATGGGCCAAGAAGAGAGCACAAGTTACCTACAGACCTGAAGAGGTTCCTATATAGCCTGATCTAGGGACGTTCTCTCTCAGTAAGAATGCTCATTGCTCACTCCAACAGTAACACTCATTAAACTTAGAAACCATCAAGCTTTGACCTAGCAAAGCTGTCTGAGCTGATACACACAACTCAAGGAACATCTTCTGCGTTTCACAGATGCCCATGCAACGTTCTTTGCATGACGCTTAGCTGTTACTCAAGTAAAGCCTTCTCATTTTCAGTGCCATCACCTTTGAAAAGCAGCAATTACACACACCCTAAGCAGATGTGCGGTAGATGATCCTTTCTACTCCTGTAGTAATTTCACAAATTTCTACTTCCCTTCCTAATCTACAGGTAATTAAGAGAAGTCACTGCTGCAGCTGCTCTCTGCATGGTTTTGATATCAGTCAGTCATACATGACCACATTATATATTAAAATTGTGAATTAACAACCAGAATCTCTGTAAGAATAGCTGTGAATTATTTGTTAAAAAATTTCTCTGCTGAGTTGAGAGCACCATGAGAACAATAGGAGCCTTGGCGTGGGAGGGAGTATGCAGTTCTCTCTCATATACACGATCCATCCACCCACCAGGAAGATAACAGTAGCACAAGAATGACAAGACAGAATTTACAAGTATTAACTGGAAATGCTAGTAACATTGGGCATGGGTGTACAATGCCCTGAGAGAATGGAATGAAAGGAAATGTTAGATTAAAAATAAAAGATTGCAAATACTATAGCGCTGGCATGAGAAATTCTGCATGAACTGCTTTATTTTGGGAACTCTTAATCTTGAATGCTGAGATTACTAAAACACAGCCTTCAAAGCTAGATTTACCAACATGTAAAATTTAATTGAAAAGCTGCCAATTGCATATCTCCATATAATTACCATGGCAACAAACTGAAGACAAGCCTTTTTTTGTTCGATATAAAATCCTATTTTTTCAAGTAAAATATTTATGTACCACAGCCTAAAGGATTCTTTCCTTTTTTATTTTATTTAGCTTCCCCTTTCTTTGTTCTGTCTTCTCCTTTCATATATCCTCAATTTACCCCACTACTTGGACTCTTACAAGTTCTGTCAGCTTTCTACCTGATACATATCTTTTTCTGGAGTGTTCCTTCTATATTATTCACTTCTACACTACTGCTACAAGAACTAAGCCATCCAGGGCTATCATTTTATTGAATGCTCCATCTTCAGCATTTGATTCTACAAATGCAAGCCAGAGCGGACATTGTGCACCATGTGTTAAATCATCATCACTGCAGATCCAGACAGGAGGATGACAGGCCCAAGAGCCAAATTTCTGAAAAAGAAATCAATTTTTCTGTGGGCTAACTCCTAAAAACCACACTGAGCTACATCACTACTGCACCACAAATTAAACAGATCATGCAGAACACCTGCAAAACAAATACATAAATAAATGATGCTGAATAGGCATTAACAAAAAAGCCAGGCCCCAAAATGAAGGTCAATAGCTGTACCTGAATGTAGGTCAAGAACTAATAGAAAACAAAGAGACTGCATGAACTGATGGATGGAGCAACAGACTGCAACCAGACCTTGTGCTCACACATAAGCTTTGCAAAGAAAACAAATTCACATACCAGGGCTAGTCCAAACTACTTACCAGCAGTTTGGAAAGCTATAAAACAGATTGAGAGAAGTAGTTCAGTGCACTCATACCACTTCATAAACCAGTATTAAAACAGAAGAGGTAACTTTAATTATTTCTCAATACTGAAAAATAAATGAGACTTCACATTTTAGAACATAAGACATAGATGAGACTCAAGAACTCCCATTTCCTTAATTTATAATCTAGATGCTGGGAGAAAGAGAATAGCTACTCAGGGGTTTCTTCAGGAAACCTGCTGCGGCAGATACCACATATCTTATTAATTATATGCATCAATAATTACCAACTGAGTTCTATTTCTGGGTCTCCTTTCATGCATAATGAAACTTCCATTTTCTCCTTGTTAAAGGCAGACTAAGTCCAAGATGGTGCATTATTCTGCCATCGCTGAACATAAATTCCTGAGCATATTATTTTCAAACCAGAATATGCTTTGCAAAGTTAAAAGTTGAATTTTCGTTTCTGAGCTGAGGATCACATTCACCTGGATATTTGTGGGATCCTTGTATGACTCATCACTCGCGGTTTGGAGCTTTTCACTGATCCAAGCTTCTATTTCATCCACATCACGACTGAACTGCTGGAGCGTCTGAGATTCCCCTAGCTTCGACCTCTTCTCAATCATCTGAGCTTTCAGACGAAGCCACCTGTATGCAATTAAATATGTACACTGAATGAAAAACAAGGACTGCACGTGGCACCACATTGAACAGCTACAGAATGCTGCCAAAGAGCATTTTCTTTCTGCGTCCCATCTACCAGGGCAACACTGACCTGTCCAGAACCTCATTGCGTCTGTTTGCAATGACTCCTTTTGCATAATGATCAGCAGAGATCAACTGGTCAGCAAAAGACTGCAGGACAGCTATTTTCTCTTCCTATTAAAAACAGAAGCCATAAATTAGAACTGTGATTCCTTAAAGTGAAGTGATGAGCAGGGTGTGGGATGGAACAAGACTTCTTTTTCTTTAAATATACATTATTGTAAATGTGATTCTAAGAAGGAAGTCTGTCTTCTACAGGACTGGAGAGTTCAACTTCAGAACATCTTTCATCTGTGCTGTTCAGGAAAGAAGTCTCTTTTGGACTTTAAGCTACAGCAGTATGATCCCTCAATAAAAGCAGGCAGCTTCCTGTTACAGGAAACTGAAAATATACTAATTTCAAATTAGTAAGAAATTTATACAAATACTTGCCACTATTTCTGCACTGCTTGTAGGCAGTGAAATTCATCCCTACCTGCATTAGCAACTTCTAAACTTCTGCTACAGATCCCACATGGCTGAGTATTTAGAAGTGAGCTTTAGAAGCCATATATGGTAGTAACTTCTTCTGCTAATTATCTGCATAAGAAAAACTAAACTGTTATCCCTTTACTTCAGCTGCACTCCTCACCTGGACATTGATTGCCTTATCAAAGTCTTCATGTTTCTTGATGAGTGCCTCCACACTGTCTAAGGAGTCTCCTTTATCTTCTGTATTTAGGAAAGCCTCTCGGGCAGCCATCCAGTTTTCAGCTTGTTCACAGTCCCGATGAAACAGCTAGGGAGAAAAAAAACAACTCCAAAGCATGAGAAAGACAGAGCAAGAACACTGCTCATCACTATGGAAGAATAAAGCTTCTTATGAAAGGAGGAGTTATTTTTCCTTTTAAAAATGCAGCAGAGTACCTGTAGTTCTAGGCACTGGTCTAGCATCATTCTGCGCTGGACCCAGGCCTTCTCTAGGTCTGTCCGTTCCTGCTCTAGAATATCCAGTTTCTCCTTGATCTCTGGGCTGGCATAGTGTCCATGAGCCAGAAGTTGTTGTCCAAACTGTTCAAATGCCTGGAAAGTGCCAGCTCTTGCATCTATTTCAGTGCGGTGCTCCTGTAAGGTACAGAGATACGTTACTAAATAGATGGCAAAGCTGGAACTGATCTGGTTTTGGAAGTCTAAATGGAAAGTATCAGAAAAAAGAAGCATTTGTTGATGTTTATGATACACACTTATCTTTCACGTACCTGGTGCCTTTCCAATAAAGCTTCAGCTCCAGTCACATCCTTTGCAAGTTCATCTGAGGAGACCAGGCCCCGGATTCCATTGATCCAAGACATAAGGTCCCTGTGAACACACATTAATAGAGAATTTTTGCTTCCTCCATTGAAATAAGTCAGAACAAGACAAACAGTCCTTTTGTGAACCCTTTTGCTTCCTCCATTGAAATAAGTCAGAACAGGAAGAACAGTCCTTTTGTGAACCATCCCATGAAATATCCCTGTGGAACAATAAGCCTTTGCTAATAATATACCAGACTGACAAATTGAGAGAAGGGGAACAGCATTTTTACCTGAAGTCACTGAGGAAACGCTGCAGGTCATGAGAATCTCCAAGCTTCTCTTTGCGCTGGTCAGCACGCTTTCCCAGACTATTCCAAGCCTGATTCAACTCAGTACATTTTTCTTGGAGATCTTCAGCAGATTCTGGATGGGACTGGATCAGACGCTGGGCAGTTTCACCAAGAGAATTCACCTAGAATTAAAGACAGGGAAATAAACACAATGAAGACAAAAAGCATCTTTTCTATAGTTCAATCATTTCTGCTAGATAAAAAGAAAGCTTTTGGTTTTGTCCTCCTCACAATCTCACCTTGTCTCCAAGAGCTGCCAAGTCTCTCTCAAAGCCTTCATGTTTGCGCTGCAGAGCCTGCACACTGGCCAAGTCATGTCCATAGTTGTCTGTATTCAATGCTTGATTCTTCTCCTCTATCCATTCTTTTGTTTCATCAGCATCTCTGATTTGAGTGAAGAAAAGACAAGAAGAGAATTAAACTGGAGGTCACACCAGGATCTCTGATACCTGGCACGTCACCAATTTCCAGAGAAGCTCAGGTAGCTGATGGTTCTATGAAATTATTTCCCAAGATGACAAAAGTGAGCTTTGGCAACATAGGACAGTAGTCCGGACCTCCCAAGCTCACAGCAATTTCACACTTTCATGTTAACAAGTCTGTCTTTGTCAAAGAAGAATATAAAGAATTCTTGTGGACCACTGATGGTCCAACTTTCACTGAACAAGCTAGGGTTTTAAATATGATTTGTTTAGAATAGGTCCTCCTCTTAAAAGACAAAGTATTTTACTGAATTAAGACCAAATACAATACAAACACCTCACCTGTGGAATCTCTGGACTTCATGGGCACTGCCCAACAGCTGGCTTCGCTCCTCTGCCAACTGCTGCAGAGATCTCCAGCGTTCATTCAGTTCCTGCAAACCAAAGAGAAGAACCCCACTGATACTGCAGACCAGTTTGACAGCACTACTGTTCACCCAAGAAAACTCTCGTGCTGGACTCACTAAAACTTTGTGATGTTAAACAGAAAACTTTAGTAACCAGTACCGTTTTGTTCACTACGCTTACCCGCACCTTCTTCCCTCTGCTGACATTTGCAAACGTGCCAACAACCCCTTCTTCATCCCCATTCTTATAGGCTTTATTTCAGGGGTCTACCAAGAACACTGACAGCAACGCTGGAACATTTCCTAAATTAGCTATGCTGCTTTGTTCTACAGAATATAAACTTCATCAAGTGTCAATCAGATAAATGAAAAATCAAGATCAGCCTTTCATTACAGATGAAAGTGAAAATGTTCTGCTTAATTCCAGAAGAATGCACAAATTCAAGTAGCCGAGTTAAATAAAACGATTTTAAGAGTTTCTCCCGAGATTTAAAAACAAATTATTTTATGTATATAATCACATATTGATGTAACTTAAGAAAATGCTGTATACATCAATACTTCTTTCATTAAGTTCATTCAAAACGGCTTATAAAGAATAATGAAAAACAAAGACTATGGAGAGGGAGGGTAAAAAACTTATCAGCTTTTAAATCAGCTCAGAAAGAGCTCTATTTATTACCTTGATTGAGTTAAAGGTTGCCACTGTGTGTACCATCAAACGTGCAGACTGCATGAAAAGGCAGAAAACAGAGGTTTCAGTGAAAACTGCTGAATTCTTTAATTTTCATATACTTCTTTAGAACAGTGTTTTGAATACACTGTTTAAGATGAAAGAGAGAAGCAAACAATAAGAAAATCAATGCAAGTCAATTATAAAAGCAACTAAGAATAAGTAATTGCAGTACCTAAGGTATTCTACATCAGAGTAGGAACAGTTAGAAATTTTCAAGTGAGTACTATCACGTTAGTGCAAACTGAAACAAACAACGGTAGTTTTAATAAGGACAGAAAAGAGAAGTTTTAAAGGCAATATTCAATAAGTAAATTAAAACAACCCCAAACCCTTAGTCATAGGGACAAAAATAAAAATCATCCAAATCGTTCAACTCTTGGCTGAGTTTTTGGCAAAATCAACTTCGCAGTTAATTCAGGTATTTCTGGATCATCATCAAAATCGGTAAAGGTTCATTAGAAAAATATGACCAATTCCCTCCAATATGCAACCTACTTTTCTGACAATGATGAATTACTTGCAAATTTAATCCCTTTGCAGATATCACAGAGAAAAACTTAGCATGCTACGGTATTAGGAGACTGCTGGGATTCACTGTACTTGTGTCCCATCCAAAAAAATGTCTAAAAAATCACCAATTCTTGTTGACACAGCTGCATTTCCTACAGTGCAGTCAATATAGCACACACTGATCTGTTTATCTCACATTCACACAGCTTAAAAGATGTACAACAACTTTAAGTCTAAGAGGGTGGATGTAAGACATGAAATATGGGAACGAAGTATTACAGAGAAAAACACAATGCTGGATGACAGCTATTCCATTGCAAACCACTGATGAATGGAGAAAGGCTTCTTCGATCTAGAGTAGAAAATGAGGTAGTGATGAATAATGGAAGACAAAGATACTGCTGTACACACACAATATATTCCTTACTAAGGGAATATTGACATAAATGGCTTTGACTTCCAGGAATAAACACATTCCTTTCTGCTGGCTGCATAAGAAAAAGAACTCATGCCAGTGGCCATGCAGTACCTAAAACCATTAGTATAAAAACTGGAAACAGTTTTACAGCACAAACTCAAAACAGAACAGAGCTTCGCAGCAGAGGTGTAAAACGGACTGTCAGCATTTCTGTGGCTAAAGTAATTCTGCTGGAAGCCGATCCCAGTTATTTTCGTAATCACACCTGCAAACAGAGTGCTGACATATTTTACTTTACCTAGGTGGCTTTTATTTTTAAAACAAAGAGTAGTACCTATATGATGATTTTATATATTGAGAGAAGGTGTATGCAAGTACATGAATGCAAATTCTTGCTGAATGCTCAACAAATGTTTGTAGCGTGCTTGCTGAAGTAAACAAGCCAAGCAAAATGAAAGACATTAACCCTAAATCAATACCAACCCAAACACTTGCTCAGACTAGGACACCATTAAAATCACTTTGTCAACAGTCTTTAAAAAAGACAAGAGAAAGGCATATGAGAAGGTGTACAGTCTAGAAAAGATGATGTGCTACAGTTTTAGTTTTACTTTACAAAGCAATGACACCCACCTTCCAAGGAGAGGCTGTCTTAGAATCAGTTTCATCCTGTTGGAAAATGTGAAGAAACAGCTTTAAATAGGAAGCAAAACTTAAAACTATCAGAGTATGTTAAAAATCTTGGAAAGTTCTCCATGTCCAAATCCTTAAAAGAGTAAATGAATTTTTACAAGGAAGTATTTCTGTCACTTGGGGTTATCCTGCCCTGCATTGATTCGTGATGTGGGGTAAGACACTCAGGAAATAAAGGGATCAAAGATTATCTTATCTTTTTATGTCCATTCAAAGTCATTATTGAGTTCCGTCATGGAAACGGACGACAATTATGGCTGAACTTCTACTGGTACATCCCAAACCTGCTGTAATTGCCACGCTATCTCAGAAATCAACACTTACCCTGGGCATCATACCATAGACTTCCTGCAAAGGAAAAAGGACAAACATAAACAATTTGTTATTTTCTAATAAAAAAAAAAAGTTTGTACTGTTTTTGAGAACATTTCTTCCACAAATTAGTTACCAGTATGGCATTAAGCCCAATAGTGCTTGCACAACCTAAAAGTGTAGCAGAAATAGGAGTCTGATTACTGCAACACATCACCTTAGAGTTCAGAAAATAAACAAACTGCTACAATTCCCTTCTGGCACTGGATAGAATTATTTACAGAAATATATGTGAAAAGCTGGAGAAAAACCCAGGTATGCTACTGGAAAAAGCAAAGCAGAAAATACACAGAACCTCTTCACTGTAAGTTGAGCCCTATTTTGTTTCCCTTTTCCCTGAGCATTTCTGACTATTTTTCCTGCAAAGAAATTAATGCTGAAATTTCACATTTACATGAAGCCGAGCTAATGCATGGATTCTCCATGTCTTTTAATGTTATTTTTAAAGACTTTCCATTCCTAAAAAAAACCAAAACAGAAAAAAGCTCTAGATGGTGCAGCTTGCCATAGCACTATTTAGAAGGAAACAATTCAAAGGGTACCCTTGTGACCGAGCTAATGCATGGATTCTCCATGTCTTTTAATGTTATTTTTAAAGACTTTCCATTCCTAAAAAAAACAGAAAAAAGCTCTAGATGGTGCAGTTTGCCATAGCACTACTTAGAAGGAAACAATTCAAAGGGTTCCCTTGTGATGGCCACGCTACAGAAGAGGGATTAAACATCTCTGGTTAGAATACCAGCACTATCAGACCAGAGGGCAAAAATAACAGCTAAAATCCTGCAATGACACACAAAGCAGAAGACAACAGACAAAAGAAAGGAAGAAAGCCTTTTGCTTGTCAAGAAGATTAGATTAAGTCAGGAAAGAAGTGGACCTGTTGCTGTACTGCTTGCACTTCATCTGCCATCAACCCTTCCGACTCCAGGTCTTTCGCAACCTTGTTTATGTCCTTCAGACGTGACTCGTTAGCTTTCAAATCCTGCACAGAACAGTAAAACATCACAGCATTAACATTCGCACAAGCAAAGCGTGGAACAAGTTGGCACACCAGGGGTGCCAAAAAGCAGGCGGTTTGTAAACAGTGGGAATTCAGCACATTTGACCTTTACAGTTAACAGTGAATATACAATGAATGAGAGACTACGGCAAGAAACCCCAGCTGCCAACGCCACGCACCAATGGATTAAAGAAATACACTACTGGAGTTTTCCGTACACAAAGATTAACAACCAGGAACGTAATACACCTTTAAACTGTCAGGTACACAACACCACCACCATGAAGATCAAAAGCTATCATCCGTATTACTGCATGGATAAGCTAAATAGCCAACTTAAAAAGTAATTTTACTAAAACACTTATGTGCTTCCAGCCAAACAGACTGACAGAGAGCTTTCTATAAAGCAGAAAGAGAACCTGGTTTAAAAAGTAGTAGTGGAGAACTTGCATTTAAATTTTAACAGGTGACACATTTTAACTTCAACCATTAGCTTATTTTAAATCAACCCAAATCCAGTAACTGCTATCATCATCTCACCTACAATATTAGGTCGGCTCAAATTAATTGTCAGCCAGTGTTCAAGCTGTAAAGACTATAATGTCCACAGAACTGTCAAATCCCTCCTTTCCCATGTACATAGTCAAGCATCTTTACATTTCAGTCCCAGCATCTTAACAAAGTGGACAGAATAAATACATCTGCCCAAGCAATGCTTTCACACCTCATGCAAAGAAAAGAAAATTAACTAGTATTGCAAATATTGGGAGAAAAAATAAAACTGAAAGCCTACCAGCATTCTGAGAAGCAGATAGCTATTTTTTCGTATCTTGGGAAAAACTCTACAGATGGAAACTAAAACACATCTTTCTGTTCAACAAAAAGGGAAAGGAAAGCAACAGCTTAACTGCAGGTTATGCTTTACACAAAATGAAAATTCTCCAAAGCTTGGCAGGTTCTGTACTTGAACGTGTTGAAAGAGGCTGCCAGTTCTCAGGGAGCTGGGAAGCGTGTAGCAACCTGGAGACTGTAACCACACTGAAGACTTTTGCACATGGGATTCTCTCTATTCTCACAAAATAAAATTAAATTAAAAATCATATAAACCCTTTTATTTCCAATCAAAGCTATACTTCCTTCTCAACTATGCTCAGTTATGAAAACTTATCATGGACATACAATGGGAAAGCCTGAGGGGAGAGACCTAAACCAACACACACATTATGCAGCATCACAACACACCTTCTGAAAATCATCAAATTTCTTCTGTAGCACCTCCACCTGCTCCAGGTCAGCACCCACTTCCTCATTTGTGAGTGCAGCTTCCTTCTCATTGATCCACTGCTGAAGCTCATTAGCTTCACGGAAAAGCATGAATTTTTTGCAGCTTTTTTCTAGCATGCCTTTCCGTTTTTCTCCCAGCTCAAGAAGAGAGTGATACCTGGAACAAGCAGAAAAGGAAAGCAGGGAGCAGTCAGACTGAAACAAGCAGAGTCACAGTCATTTACCAAGTACTGGTATCACCAAAAAGCGGGAAATCCCTGCAGCCTACGCACTGTTCTCCAGAATGATCTACTTGTATAGTTCACGTTTACCTAATCACGTTCATGTTTCTCCTCTATCTGGAAATGCACAGCAAAATGAGACCTCCCACATGCAACACTTCACTGGGCAAAACCAAACCCCAGTCGCAGCTTAGGTCAGGGCAGGCTCTTAAGCTACAGCAGCATCGCAGTGCAGGAATGACTCCATAGGGTCTGAGAAGGATTTTCCTGTAGCACATCAAGTTTGCCATCAGATTACCAAAACCCTCTGACCTGTCAGCTATTGGATATACACACCTTACCTAGCTGTTATTCCGTGCAAAATGTGTCATCAAAGAAATAATAATTTTTCAAAAATATTAGTCACAACTATATTCAACAGGGAAACCCGTGAAACTCATTTCATATGCACTGTTTTATGTATCTGTGGAATTCCCAGCAACATCAGTGAAATTACGCCTCATTTACATCACAATAAATGCAAAGTAAAACCTCAAAAATATTTAAATTGGTCTGAACAGGCAAATAAACCTCAAAAGATGAGCCTTTTATTTAAAACCACAAGAAAACTGATGTCTCCTATTTGATTCCTGGTAACCAACTAGACACAATCCTTCAAGACCTCCCCCAAGATAATGCTGAAAAAAAGCCAACAGAAGTTTTACAGTAATTGATACTGAATTGCAGATCTCTCTAGCAATGCATAACACCCGTTTTCAAAGAATCTGCATTCAGGAAAGCCATACCCTTAACACCCACTCTTACTGTTACCCTGTTTTAAGACTTCCAGAAGATGAGATACTCTAGCTGCATCTGGATGACTTTTTTAATATCCTGAATCAGACTGCACATTGGTCTACTGTAGTGATCAACAGCAGCAACTGATTCTCATTAGTAAGCCATGAAGATATCAATTTTGAAGCTGTTATATCCAGTAACATAAACCACTGCTGAGACACATGCAGAGGCATCAAGTGGGGAAAGGGTAGCCTGATGATGTTTTGATTTCCCACCTTGAAGCACACACGCAAATACCAAGCAATTATGCCTCAAAACTTGAAGAGTTCAACCATGTAGAATTTTCCTAAGCAATAACTCAGAGGTGACAAAGTCTGTTGAAGAAAACCCTTGGCACCCTGGACTGTAATGTCAATGCATAAAACTGATAATCAACTCTAAATTTTTCCACAGAAGTACAGACTTTGTAGTTTCCCAACTACCCAATTTAGGCTGGATAGAAAGGAACTAACAATCTGTCAAATTAGGTGTGAATGGAAGCACTCTGACTTCAATGAGCTACTGCATGCAGGAAAACACTGATCTGAAGCCTGCCCTGACCGTAGACGTTTGTCTCATACAATTTTAGGTATTAAATACTCCCAAAGCTCAGAGGATCTGAGGCAAAATTCCTTTAGAAGCAGGTGTTCCCTCAAAGTTGCTTTGTAACACTTCAGAGATTAACGTAGTACTTTCACTTGTGATTCTCAAGATGTATTCTCTATGAAAACACAGTCAGCCACTGCTGCTTTGCACCTCCCAGCAACTTCCAAGACCATAATACAAGCTTGGTATTTTTTTCAGGAGACTTGAAAACAAGTTCAAAAATTAAGTTAATGTTAATGTTACAATAAAAACCAATCACCTTAATTAAATAAACTAACGCTTTTTGACTACCCAGCATGAATGTCACTTGCTATGATGAACTATGATAACTCCACCCTTCTCAAACTGTAAGGCATTCATATGTGATATATTACTTGGTATATATTTTTTCTATATTTACACCAAAAAATAATATTTATATCTGCATCTCAGAGATGCTTTTAAAGAAAACAGTCTAGATATCACTAAAGCTTCACTTGGTAAGCAAAATCAGCACAACAGAAAACTACGTCATGAACCAATTTAGCAGCACAGAGGTGACCAACCAGATAAGCAGCTGGGCGGATAACTCGCCATAAAGAACACATGAAACACATACCACGACACTCATCTAAACTAAACTAATTCACATGACAGAAATCGCTTCCTTCACGGATCTTTGGAGCAGCTTTCCCAAAGAAAGAAACAAACTAAGGGAGAACGAAGGGTGACAGCACAGAGACAGCATGGTTTAGAAAGGGCTAATCCTACTCACAGTTCTTCGACCTGTTTCATACGCAGAGATACACTGCCGACTTCCTTAGTTATGAGAGTCCTGCACAGACAGAGGGAGCACAGCAAATGCATGCAAAAAATTAGTCAGATTAACAAAACTAATGAAAGCAGCAGCTCCATCCATGGGTTGTCTGTGGTAGGAGATGGTTAAGAGTTCACATTTAAATGGAGAAAATTAGGTGTCATTCAGAAGCAAACAAAGCAAATCAGACCAGGAGTACAATTCACATACAGAAACCTCAGCAGTACAGTTGAACCCTCTCTATAAGGTCTCCTCATTTCCTGATTGTTGTGCCATGTGACTGTAAAGGGTGAACCTCTCTCCTTGGCTCCCTGGTCTAGTCCTTAAAAGCAGCATAGAAAAACACAGGGAAAGTTAAACATGACTAAAATCCTCAACAACACATCACTATTTTCCAGCATACTTTCTTCTCACTGGCACAAGTTCCCTCTTTTTTTTTGTTTTGTTGTTGCTTTTTGATTTGTTTTTTTAGTTCTAGAGCTAAAGCTAGCAATTATTGTATGTCACTGTAATAACTGGTGACTCAAAACAACTGAGTGGGAAGACATTCTCATGTAGAATGACAGCACAGCCACACAAACAGATGGGAGTATGCATAAAACTTTCAGCTTTGGTTTCCAAGTGGCTTGATAAGATGAGCCAGTAGCTCACAGCTATCACCCACAGCACTCGCTGGAACTAATCTACAACTACCATGTGCTGTAGGAGGTCATCACCAAGCAGCCATAGTTTTCTCTATTTGCAAAAGAAAAAGAAAAAAAAAAGGGAGGGAGGCACATTTTAGCCTAACAAATAATGGCACCACATTTCAGGAAAAAAATTAATGAGCTAGCACCAAAGCAGTCACAGCTCCTAAGGAGATTACCTCCAGAGGCAGCCCTGTATAGGGAGAGTACTGTACTTTATGTAACCAAATTCAAGAAAGCTTTTCAAAACAGATCACACATTAAGAAGTGACAACTACAAATACGAGAGCTGCTTAGGACAGATATAACTCACAAACAAGTTTAAGTCGTTAGGTACAACAACAAAAGAACACATAAAATACTGAAGTCAGACAGCAAGTTGAGATCTAGTGTCATGAGTTTTACAGTTAAAAAAATGGGAAAAGCAACAAGAAAATCTAGAATAAGAATACAACAACTCAATACGGTGCCCCTAGGTAAAGGAGCCCATTGTTTTGCTCCAATTAATCACTCCCTAATGTAAGGGGCATCAGCCTAAGCTTCTGGCATATGTGAGACAAAGGCCAAGCCAGCAATGCTGGATGGGCGTCGTATCTCATCAGTTAGATCTTACTGGTTGTCAATTTGCTCCTGTCGCAATGCTATGCTGCCTTGCTCTTCCAGGAGATTCTCTCGGGATGCAGACTGGGCAGGATCAAGTTTTTTCACATAGGCAGCTGGTACAAAGCCCTGACGGTCATTAACTTCAACCTTCCACCAGTCCTAGAAAGAAAAAAACAACCCCATAAGGCAAGCATGAAGCACGACGTATGCTGAGCAACTGAAAGCTGCCAATTAGGGGCTTCTGTTAACACAAGAAATCCAGTGATGCTTGCAACAGTTTGCTCTTTTAATGGAGGTCAGTTCAAATAAACTTGTTTCTTGAAGACATCTAGGTCTTACTTCCACATGTCTCCTCGTCAAAAACTCCTCAACAGTAGCAAAGTAACTTTTCTCACAGACACAAGCCCTGTAGCATATGTTGTTTATCTGAATTAGAAAAGCTGGCAGCTATAGGGGGGTCATGAGAATGAGCTGAAGAGGTATGGTAAAGTGCTGAATGGGAACATGGGCTAAACGTGCAAATGCTTTAACTGTTTTGAATGCTTTTACACAACACAAAGTGAGCCAAGCAACTCAGCAAACTAGAAGGCAAGAGCATACCTTGTTGGTGCTATTGAGTAAGGTGAGGATGTCTCCCTTCTTCATAGTCACCTCGCGGGGACTCTTCTCTTGGTAATCATAGAGCGCCAGAACAAGCTCTTTTCCAGTTTCATCATCTGTGGGAGCAACTTGTTGCTAACAGAGAAGGGGCACAAGAAAAGTTAGTAGTTTCATGTTTATTACAATCAATGTAGTTATGCTAAAAATACTTAAGCCTTAGTTAAAGCCACTGTAGTGCC
>NW_010165739.1:23014-24719 GCF_000695765.1 Mesitornis unicolor | reverse complement strand
TGCTGAAACAAATGTAATGCAGACAGACTTGTTTTAGGTGCTGTCTGGGCTCAAACATTGAAAACCACCACATTATCCTGTTTTCTTCCAATGCAACACAGCTGCATCTTATGATTATAAAAACAGACCACTAATTTTGAGAAAATCAAGTACAGCCTGCAATGAATTCTCAAAACCAGCAACTGTTATTAAGCTTTGTCTTTACCTTCTGCTGACCCAAGTATTTTAGCAACATGATGAGCATCTCTTTCCTTACCCTGCATGACTGGGCCTGTTCCCTTAACGCCTGTATGCTACTGCCATAAGCAGAGAGATCAGACATCAAAGCTTCGTGTTTCTTCAGAAGAGCCTGAAAGTGAATGATAAAAACAGCATGTACACCTAGCCACTTTACAATTAATGCTCTGCTTAAAATACATACTTTGGCTCCATACACAGGGAAAGCGGGTTTCTCAGAGCTGCCAGTCTTGTGACTCTCATGAGAATAACTACTTCTATTTATTCACAGGCTAGATAGTAGCCCAAATGCTTCTGGTGCTTTTCCTCTGTGTTATCTCAGAAACATTCTTTTGTTCTGACCAGGAGTCACTCTGGAAATGGCAGGAAGTTTGAAAGTATGCCTTTAAACTGCACTTCATTTTGATAAAATGTCAGTCAGCAATGTCTGGGAAATAGTGTTTGGCCCGATACTAGAAAATAGCTCCAGACCAAAAATTACTTCCAGACCAGTGAACTGCTGAAAAATCAGACTCATACTGAAATGCAACATCAAATGAGGAATTTGCTGATATTAGTCTCATTATATTTTACAAAAACCTTACCAAAAAAGTGAATACAAACGTAAAGCTTTCTCACAATTGGCTTAATATACTGAGCAGCAAAATTTCATATGCAGTAACTAAAATAGAGGATACACTGTCATCTTTTGACTATGAGCCAAAATTCAGCTTGATGCAAGAATCTTTCGCCCATTTTCTTAAGAATTCTAAAATCAGCAGAGGTCCTTATTCTTTCACCACTGGAAAAATTCTCCCTGTGTTTATGCAAAACTGATTCAAACAACAATCTCGAATACCTCCGCAGAGTCTTCATCTTTTCCATAGTCTGTGCTGCCAACAATGGGCTCCTTTTCTCTCATCCAGGATTCTGCCTCATTAGCATCAGCAAAGTACTGCTGAGCTTGCAGGGAATCCTCTAGGTCTTGTCGACGCTGAGATGCTTTAGCTTTCAGAGAGTCCCATTTTTGGTTTAGCTCATTCAATTTGATTTTCACATCCTCAGCTGCAAAATGTCCTAGGTAACAAAACCAGAGGAAACTGAAGGACTGAAGGAGACATAAGTAATTCACACTAAAAGATTACTTGGACTTCTTGAAAGTCACAGAAATTAAACCTGTTTATAACTACATAGCCTATTCTGATTTGAATAATGGAAGCATAATTCAGCTTGTCCTTTTGCCTCAGACTGGAAAACACTGTACCTGTCAAACAAACTGTACTAGGAATATTTGAACCATTGAAAACAAAACAAGTCACATCATAACATTCCTTCTCAATGACAAAATAGGAAAGGTCATCTCTTTCCAGTGGCAGAGTTTCGACAGCAGACAAATACTATTTCAGACCTGAATCCTGGAATCTGGGAATTTATTTATTTATTATATTCTGGTGTTAGGAACACCCAGTCAGAAATAAAGACACTGACT
>NW_010165739.1:14462-22983 GCF_000695765.1 Mesitornis unicolor | reverse complement strand
GATTCTTACTGTCTCTGTCAAGGATTATCTCTCACGTCACGATTATGTATCTCAGATACAAGCCTTTAATAGACTTAGACATGGAGACTAAATGTTATAGGCACAAAGCTGTTGAACGTAGGGTGCATATGTGCTTGTCAAGAGCAGACAGAGATCTGTGAAAATCATGACAGGTTCCCATCAAGGGATCTTTCTTTTCAGGTGAAAGAATGACCAGAAGTTCATCCTGCTAGCAGGTACCTATCTATTGCTTAAAAACACCCAGTGATTCTTAATTGTACAGAGCCAGAGAACAAAGTCCAGCACAACGACTTTCGGATCTCTGAAAGAGGAAGAGTTAAAAAAAAAAAAACAAACATTGACACGTACCCTCCTCCACCATAGCATTTCCTTTCTGTGTCACTGCTTTAATGCGGGGCTCATGGCCTGCAATTTCTGCCTGCAAAGCCTGGTGCTTCTTTAGCAGATTCTGGACGCCAATTAAGTCCTTGCCTGAAAAATATAAAATAGTTAATCAACTAATTCAGAGTCATTAGACTAAACAAGTTTCAAGGAAGCTGCAGTCAGTGCTAGAGAAACTTGGTTTGAACACGTAACTATCACAATGAAGACAGAGCACGATGAAAATTAAGTTACCCACTGGAATTGTGGAAGTAACATAACAATTAAAGAACCATGAGTGATGGCAAATACGTAACTGTATTAATTACAATAAACATTTCAGAAATTTCCGGGGAACGCTCCAAAAAGAGACAAGTTATAACAGACTAATTCTGACATCTAGATCCTGGAGTTATCAGGATGGACAAACCTCGATTTGTTGAGGCTGCAATAGGTTCTTTTTCCCTAATCCAGGTCTCTTCATCCTCAATGTCACGGAAAAGCTGCTGCAGGCGAAGAGAATCTGCAAGTTTCTGCTTGCGAGCTACCATAGGATCCTTTAGAGCTTCATAACGAGCTACTAAAGCTTCTTGTTTCTTCTTGATATTGTCAGCATCAAAGTGCCCAGCTTCCTGGAACTGACGTGCCTGGATGGTAATGCCATCTATACGATCCTAAAATTAAGTCCGAAATAGCATTATGTCAGAATCTCTGTAAGATGGCAGCAGCGACTGCAAACATTTTCAGGTCTTAGCTAACAGGTTATACTGCGACAGAAGAAGAGAACTTCAGCTGCACACTGCCAGTGCAATAATTTTGGTAACAATTATTTCCTGGATAATATTCAACACATTATGTAAACAGAATTGGTTTTAATCTGTCGATTTCATAAAATAAACAATTTTTGAAACTGCATTAACTTCACAGATGTTCTACTCTAGATGAACCATTTTTCAGTTGCCAACAACTGATAATTCCAATTGCGGGAATCCAGATTTTGCTGATTTTCTTGCTGTGGATTTAATTTCCCTAAAGATCATTTGCAAAGGAGGGAACCATTTGCTGTAAAGTTCCATATTTCAAAACTGATCTGTTTTCCCTCCTCTCCCATTTCTTAGAGCTATATGAAAACAAACTGAACAAGCATAAGCTGTTTGCAAATAGAGAGTCTGAGGGGGAATTATTTCCTACGCAAAGCACAGCATGTCATTTAAAGTTGGTATGCACAGCACAAAACAACGCCACGCTGTCAGCAGGTCACTGTGTGGAATTTTTTCACTTTTCAAAAAGCTTATCTTTGTCAAAGTAATGAAGATATTGGTCTTTGAGACGTACAATTTACATTTCAGTTCAAAATTATTTCTGATAAATAAACTGTAAAGCTCAAAGCTAAAAAATTATGAAAACACAGACCAGTACTTTTAAATAAGCAGATGTAAAAGGGCAGGAAGAAAAATTATTTCCCTTACCTGATGGGCAGCAACATCTGCCTCTAGCAGGGCATGTTTCTTCTGAAGATTTTGAACGTTAGTAAGATCTTTTCCATAATCATCAGAAGCCAAGTGTCCCTCTACTTCATACAGCCACAGCTCAATGTCTTCCACGTTGCGATTAAACTGCTGCTGTTGATTGGCTTCACGCAGTTTTATACCTGACCAAGGCAGAGTGGCAAAAGGAAAAGACGACTTAAGTTTTCTACTCCATTTAACTCACTTCCTGTCTTCTTCCAACTAAACTCTCTAGAAACAAAGAATTGCACGTATTTGTCGTACCTTTGAGCTCAGTGGCCTCCAGAAGTTTTTTCCACAAGCTGATAACTTCATTCATGCGAGCTGCCACTTCATCAGATGCATAGTGATTGACATCAATCAGCTTCTGGCCAGCTTTCTCCAGTGCATCAATACGACTCTGATTAGCAGAAAGCTCTGCTTCAAAAGCCTGATGTTTCTGAACTTTACCTTGCAAGTTTGAGGGATCCTACAGATGAAGAAAGAATAAGAACTTTTCAATCCAAAATTAGAATCTATGGGTCTCTGAAGAATTTTAAACATTAGACTGCATTCATATACATGCCATGATGCCACAAAAGGATTTGGTGCCAAATACGTGCCTTTGAAAGCAGAACACTTAAGCTATTGAATAAGCATGATTACAGCATGATGGGAAAATCCCCCTTGAGGTCAGGGAGAAATTGCAATTCCTCCTGTTGCCATTAATACTGCTTATTATCAGCAACATTTTGGCTCACACTGCTTCATGTCATTAGAGCGATTACATTAAGCCTGGTATTGCCTTAAAATTACTCTAACCTTCATCTTTGTGATTACCTTGTATGCTTCATCTGTTGCAGTTTTCATTTTTTCATTAACCCAGCTCTTTAGCTCATCAGAGTCTCTGAAAAACTGCTGCAGATGGAAAGAATCTGCAAGTTGAGCACGGCGGTACATAGCTCTTTCATGAAGGGCATTTCGGCGGCTGAGCAGCTGAAAAAACAATTAAAAATTAAAATTCTTCAAGCTTGTAAGAACCACCACTATCTGTACTTGTGGGAGAGCTCCACCGACTCATCCTATATTGCGGTCACATCATTTAAAATAATAAAGCAAAACATGATTTACAGTCTACAGTACAAATGTATTTTAGATACTTACAGCATCTCTGCGTGTAGCAACATCATCCATGGCATAATGGTTATTCTGAATCAATTTAGTAGCAAACTCATCTAAGGCCTAAAGAGAAAACATTTTCCATTTACTTAGTGTACTGAAAATTGGCTGTGCAACGTTACTTAGTAAATTAATTCTCAAAAGTTTCACAGTAAAACTAACAGAAAGCCATCAAGATCGCTACTGTTACACCCTTTTTTATCTGTACCATCATCTTATGCGTGGAAGAGTGCAGATTTTTGACTAATCCATCCACACGTGTGCTGGCATGATATGCAAGCACTGGATTACTCAGCTCTCTGAGGCAACAATCGAGCCCTATCCTATCTTTTCTACTATCTTCCATTTTAGAGACAATACACATACTTTAGAGTTAATACATTCCACTTAACAGTGCATAATTTCATTAAGCAAATCCTATCCTTGTCTGTTATCATCCAGCAGTGTCTCCTCCCTATACAAAAAATTCAGCTGTTTCATTTCTTGCCCACATAGTGATCACCTAATGTTAATGTCTTACTGTGATTTTCTCCTCTTGGGCACTTAGGGACTTCTCAAAGTCTTCGTGCTTCTTTAGAAGAGCCTCCACACTATCCAGAGAATCACCAAGGTCTTCATTCAGCAAAAATGCCTAAAGCAAGGAAACAAACATATCATTGATTTTTATGTTGCCATGCTCAGCTGCTCTAAGTCAGCTCAGGCATGGCCAGTGATGTTTCCTACCATATGATATTATTTAAAAGTAAAGGATTATATACAGGGATGGTGTTCCCTGGACACCTCTAACAGCCAAAGGTTCTGAATAATTCTTTTCAGCTTCTTCTTCAAACAGCATTTTTTAAGAGTTGATACACACAAAAGCAAATCTCAGGCCAACTTGTCACAACTAATAGTTTCAGTATTACATAGAAACAGTCACTGTAGCAGCTTGGGCAGTCAAATAACTCTGCACAGCACCCTGCTCACCAGTGCATGACTTGTGGCAGTCACAGCCACTAGTAAATACCAACTGTTTACATCAGCAGAAGACTAGCTAGAAATTAAAATCAACTATATCTGGGGAGGTCAAAGATATGCACTCACTTCTTGTTTGCTCATCCAGTTGTCAACTTGTTCAGTATCTCTGTAGAAAAGCTGCAGGTCCATGCACTGTTCGTACTGTTGCCTGCGAAGCTCCCATAGCTCCAGCAAGGCAGATCTTTCATCTGAGAGGATGGTCAGCTAATGGATAGGGAAGAGAAATACATAATAATTTTATTTAACAGTCTGGTTCATTTCTATCTCAATGGAAAAACAAGTTGTGATTCTTAGAAAAAGTTGTTAACACTGGAATGAAAATGACCTCACATGTAAAGAATCATTCTGTTACTGACATCATCACCCTCATACCGGGCAAGCCTTTTCACAGCATATCAAGCTTGAGTAGTGGCTACAACCTTCTGACTTCAGTCAGAAACCTCTCCTTTCCCAAATTAAATCTACACAGATATATTTAATGCACAAATGCTCTTTTTGACTGCAGATCTATTTGGAAGACAAGCTCTTCAGCAAACCATCCTGTTCTCTCAGCCTCTGAAATCTGTTTGGCTCACTCTCACTTTAGGGCATTTGAACTGTCTCATTGACCCTTTTTTCAATATGCAGACTTCATGAGAGGCCCCATTAATTTCAAAACCAAAATTTAGAAAGACTTAAATATTTACTCAGACTTCTGATATGAAACCTAAACTTAGATAAACAGATAACTTATTTTCCTTTTGGAGGAAAGGTATACTATTAGTTCCTAATAGATGGTACTAATAGTCCTACCCGTTCCTATTAATACATAGGCAGAAACGGAAAATCTGAGAATGAAAAGCACATACTGCTTAAATAGAATCACAGTCCTCTAACCTAGAGGGATGACACTTTGCAGCTTATAATCTTAACAAGAAATGACCTTTTAAGGGACACAGAAGAAACAGACAGAATTATTCTAGGAGCTCTTGCTCTGAACTTACCTTTTCTTTAACTTCATCAGAAGCATAGTGTCCAGCAGCAAGCAAAGCCTGGCCAGACTCATCAGCAGATTTGAAGCTATCTTCATGAGCATCAATTTCTCCCTATGAAAGGGAACATGAATAAGCTGTTACCAAAATTTATCGTAGAATAGTGTCAGAATATGAAAACTGCTATTGAAAACAGCAGTGACAACAGTCCAGACACCTGAATGAGAAACACTCAACTATCTTTAAATACATTACACTTCACATGAAAACTAGAATGAAATGTATTACCTCATAATGCAGATAAGGTATATGTGAAAATGAAACTAAAGGTTTGTTTTAAGCTGCACTCTTTCTGCTTGCTTCTAGCAATTCCTCATGATGGAGAACTAAAATGGCTCTTAGTCCAACTAACTGTTATCAGGTCTAATTATTTTTTATAAACTATTACCATAAGCATTCTTAAGTATTTATTTATTAGTGGATATCTACTATCAAAAACAACAGAAAAAATACTAGAAGAGGACAGCTATCTAGTACTGCTTTAGTTGCATGACAGTGATATAGCATCAGCAGTTCTGACTCAGCCTGTGTCAGACACACAAACCAGCCGTTGAGTGCTGCTGACTGATTTGGCGCTATAACCATTATACCTTATGTTCCTGATGTCTGTCTAGAAGGGCTTCTGCTCCAGCTACGTCATTGGCAAGTTCATCAGCATTTATCAGAGCCTTCATCTCAGTCACCCAGCTGGTGAGGTCTCGGAAGTCTGCAAGAAAGCGCTGCAGCCTTAGGAAAGAAAAAGAAAAAACGGTTGGGAATAATTTGTTTGCATAGTTTCTGTACCCTTACCCCAAAGAAAGGGTTACAAGCACAAACACCGTTTCTCAGACAGAAACAAAACAGGATAATACCAAAATGTAATTAAATTATTAAATAACTAAATATGCTCTCAATAAAAGAACCCTTCTAAAGTTAGGAAAATGTTAGGTTCAAAATCAAGTTCTCAAAGACATGTTTTGCATCTAACTTATCCTGAAAATAAAAGGAATACTCCTAACCATAAGGCTGTATGTTGAAGACAGCAGAAATCAAAACGTACGTTCTCAAGCAGAGTATTTCAAGCCCACAGGACTGCTTTTGTCACAACCAAAACTCAGTGCATATGTGTGTGGGGGGAACTGACAGAAAGTTTCAACTACACATGCCTCAGCCTTCAAACAACAAATTCTCAGATTCCTTTCAGCATGCCTTTACAGTTATTGCCTTTGGCACGCACTTAACACTTATCAGCAAGAGTGATCAGTTTCTGTTTCCCTTTTAAATCTGCTGTTAATTCATCTGAAGAGAATATGACAAGGAAGGCAAAGGAGGAATGATTACTCGTGTGAGTCTCCACCATCATAAATCTTGCATCATGGAGAGGGAACAAAGAACGGAAAACAAAGCCAAAAAGGATGTAAACTAACCACCATGTGAGGGTAAGTTTCTTTTCAGTATGGCTTCTCAATGGTGACCTAACAGATGATGTCTCATAGACAACCGGGCTCGTATAGAAACAAAATTGGATGAAGACAAACCCAACTATCAGAGAAACACGTACTTCATTTAGTCTAGGACAATACATCAAACAATATACCATACTTCAGTCTTCACAGAGAATTGTGACTCCATAGTGAACAGATTTGTAATACATGTATTAAAAAACCCACCAAAACTATAACATAGTCAAGATAATAAACATCAAAATGCAGATGGGGAAAAAAAAGCAAACGTCCTAAAACATCAAGGTGTCTATTTTCTATAATTGATCCACACCCACAGGATGACCAAAAGCTGTAAGTATTAATTCGTCATCTAAATAATTAATTTACTGCAAGAAGTTACTATAAAATATAAGTTGGTGAACAAGACTGCTTCTGAAAACACCAGAATAATAAAAAAATTTTGGAAACGGCATCGCTTTCTTCTCCTGCCAAGAACCTTCTGTCAAATTTAAATTGTGAAGAAAGGTTATTTTGGCATGACAGCATTCCTACCTGTAGGAGTCATTAAGGCGAGCATGCCTCTCTGCTGCCAGAGTTCTGATCTGCTCCCAGTTGGCAATCAGCTCCTCCCTTTTCACTTGAATTTGAGAAGCATTTATGGGGTGAGACTGCTGCAAACGGTCGGCTTCTGCACAAAGGGCCTTAACCTAAACCCAGTCACAAACAGCGAATAAGCTTCTAACCTTTTACAAGCAGGTTACCTCATTTAAATTGTAGGTAAAAAAGCATCTCATATGGGTACCTTATCTTCCAGCGCTGCAAGATCTCTTTCCAGGCCTTCATGTTTACGCAATAAAGCCTGCACACTGGCTAAGTCTCTGCCAAAATCGTCTGAGGCCATCAACTGCCCTTTCTCCTTAATCCAGCTGATCGTTTCATCCACATCCCTTCAAAACAAAGCACAGATTGAAAGCAGTCTGTCTGATACGGAAAAAGGAAGAAAGCAGGATATTTTCCTGTATGTATGCCAGAAGTACAGGCATACAAGCTCATATATATAAACACTGCAGTCAACTACCATCATCCTTAAAAAAAAACAAACCCAAAAAAACCCACCACACCAAAAACCTAGAAAATTAGATTTATTTTTTTTAAATCTCAAAAAACCTTGAAGCGTATCGACAGATTATTCTTCAGATGGTGTCACCATATGTAAACGAGGAATTACAGCACCACCGAGCACCATCACCTAGTTGGTTCATTTCCTACTCTGGACCATTATCCAACCTCGTCACAGCAAATCTCAAAACGCCATAGATAGAGATGAGAATAGAAAGGCACTGCTCAAGGATCTCCAGAACAACTGGGCTGACATCCATCTGACAACAAAAAGCCACATCTTTTAAGGCTCACCTCAGACAGAATTGGGGTGAAAAGCCCTATGAGGAAAGGGAAGCAAAACTGCCAGGAGCAAGAATGAACAAAACTGCCAATTGTTGAAAAGCTAAACCAGAATTACTATTCTAAGGTAATTATAGAACAACAAGGTCCTCATTCAACAAGTTATGAGGAAGAGTAAAATGTAACAGACAATAGCTCTTCTCATATACTGTGTGCAGCTGAATGCATCATTTAACATCCACACAAACAGTACATCACTTCAGCAGGTCCAGCCAAGACCATACCTGTTGAAGCGCTGGACTTCAGCTGCCCCGAAGAGCTTTCCTTGCCTCTGAAGGGCAAGCCCCTTAAGACGCTGCCAGCTTGCATTGACTTCATCCTGTTTGGACTTTATCAGTTCTTCCTCAGGGTGCTGTTCCTGGTGAGTAAAGGAAAAATGCTATTTTCGTATGTTCTGCAGTTTTACATCCATTGCCAAAACCTCAGCACACCACTGTTTCTCAAGAGATCAATTTATAATAAGTGTACTTTCCAGATGATCACTCAGTTTGATCGTTTTCCTGAAACCTGGCTGTGTAAATATTCAATATTCTTGCAGTAG
>NW_010165739.1:0-14431 GCF_000695765.1 Mesitornis unicolor | reverse complement strand
TCCTTACACACTAGTTAGCCAACGGGAAGAGGACTGTAAACTGTATATATATTTTTTTTTCCACAGAATGCAATACTTCCTGCCGTAAACTTCCTTGATCAAACCCCAGATGGCCTACCACACAATAAGATATATTAATCCTGGTTGTCCAAAGGAAATACATTTAACCTCAAATACAACAGTTTCTCTTACTAATCATTACTCCCTGCATTTTCAGGAACGTTCTCAGTTGGGGCAGTTACTCAAGCTGTTCAGCAGAACCACAGAATCATTTAGGCTGGAAAAGACCTTTAAGATCACTGAGTCCAACTGTAAACCTAGCACTGCCAAATGTACCAAGAAACCATGTCCTGAAGTGTAACATCTTTTAAATACCTCCAGGGATGGTGACTTCACCACTTTCCTGGGCAGCTTGTTTCAATGTTGCAAACCATGTCCTGACAACCCTTGTAGGTAAAGAAATTTTTCCTAATATCCAACCTAACCCTCCCCTGGTGCAACCTGAAGTCATTTCCTCCTGTTCTATCACTTGCTACTTGGGAAGAAACTGACCCCCACCTCGCTGCAACCTCCTTTCAGGTAGCTGAAGAGAGCGCCAAGGTTCATAGGCCACGCTTCAGGGGTTGGCTGGTTGTAGAGCTAGGGCGGTGGTGTTTCCAGAGCAGGGATGAATTCTGGAGTTGGTGTTTAGGTAGGGAGGTGGTTCTAGATCACACAATACCTCACTTGTTGGTTCTAGATTGCGTCGGTTCTAGATCACATTCTAGCTCAGTTTTGTTCTAGATAATGTTCCAGGTAGCGTCTTTGCTGTAGGTAACATTCTAGGTCACACAATTCTAGCTCTGCTCACGCTCTAGCTCGTTTCTTGGTTCTAGATCACCTTCTAGCTCGCTTCTTGGTTCTAAAGCAGAGTTGGGTTGAGGGGGGAGGTCCTAGAATCTAGTTGAGGGAGTACTCCTGTTTTTTACCTCATGAGGATTTGTGGTACTTGCTGATCATAGCAGTCTTGCTTTTCTTTGCTATGTCCTCTTTTTTTCCCCTTGTATTTTATTTTCCCCCTTTGTGGCTCTTTCGTAGAATCTAGTTGAGGGAGTACTCCTGTTTTTCACCTCATGAGGATTTGTGGTACTCGCCGATGATAGCAGTCTTGCTGAGTTTCTTTCTTTGTTATGTCCTCTTTTTTTTCCCTTGTATTTTATCTTCCCCCTTTGTGGCTCTTTCAAGTTGAAGGCCCACAGGATGGGAATCCTATCATCCCATAAAGTGCAGCTCTCCCAGTTTTCTAGCATGCTGACTCACACCACCTCTGTGGCATTCTTTTCTCTAGAGACAACATTGAAAACTGGACACATCGCAAGCCCGTGTTTTTCACAGCCACTGCTTCCTGCTCTGAGGACTCTTGCCAGCCTGTCCAAGAGTCCTGTCTAACACTTGTCCAATTGGCTCTGATACGCACTCTTGCACCCAGAAGCACTGCAGCCAGGGCAGGTGCTTGTATCATTTCTAAGTATACTTCTTACTGGGTGAAAGAATGAAGTAAGCAACTGAAATGTTATTAATACATTTTTCAGTATTTTTTTGCTAAAATTTAACTTTAATTGCAAAGATGAAATGCTCTGATCATTTAAAATGTTTATCTTGGGGTCTGAAGAAACAAAAGTTAGAAAGATTTGTTGGTTTTGCTGGTGTTTGTTTTGGGTGTTTTTGAGTAACTGAATGCAATTATATCTTTATTGACCCTCTTTGTTCACCCCCTCCTTCGATGTCAGGTACTTGCTTATTATTATCAACATGACATCTCCTTTCTTTAAAGGGCTGCCCACCACACTTTGAATCACCTCTCTCCATTGTTGCATTTTCTAATCAGTTCACATGACTGAGCCCACATCAAGTGATGCTTTACTTAATTCGTTTCTGTTTGTATGGTGTAATTCTTGGAAGGACTCTGGTCAAGATTTTGGAAGGCCCTGTCCATGACCTTTAAATTGTATCCACATGTTTGGTGGTGTATGAGGGAAAGGAAAAGGTTTGTTGTGATGGAAAACAAACTCTAAAAATGAAGAGTAACTCACTCAGAAGCAACACGGATAAGAAGTTTATATTTAATTGATATTAAAAAAGGACAGAACAACAAGTGAATCAAATCATGACCATTTAAGATTAAGATAGCCAAGTACCTAGGCTCATCTAGAGCAAAGCTTAAAGATCTGCTACCAAATTAGGGGACAGAAAAGGAAGTTGCAGACGAAAGCTTGCTATGCTATACCAGACCTGCCAGGAGAGATTCTCAGCACACATGAATGTTTACCTGGATAAGTTTGCCAGCAAATTGGTTCACTTCATTTACTCTTTCCTCATGAGCTGCAAGGTCTGTCTGGAACTCTTCAAACTTCTTTTGCAAAACCTCAACATGCTCCAAGTCCTGCCCAAGCTCTTCTGAGGTCACTATTGCTTCCTGGCACATGGAGAGGAAAAAAAAGTCGATTTCAGTATAACCTATAGGAAATCACTACTAAAAATCAGGAAGCAAACTGTAGTAATTTTAATAGGTCAAAGACAGTTACAGTCATACAGTCATTGTGTTTAAAGTCAGATTTAAAACTACAAAGTTTCCTCCATTAAACTCAACCTCCCAAATATCTTTCCATTATTGCAGAAAACATGTAAGATCATTAAGGGCATTATTTTTTCATCGTGCTTGCTCTTATTAATTTTTAAAATTATTGAATATAACCAATTCTACTATCATAAGTTTTCTGTTCTGTGCGTGATGATCACCATTACGACAACCTAAATTACTGAAGAAAATATGCACAGAAAAAACACACTTTTAAAACCACAAAATAATTGTCCATGCTATTTTGGAGTACACACAGTGACTAGAATTTGTTTACATTTTTAGACTGTTTAGGGGCATTTGCTGTGGTTTCCTGATGTGAGATTTCTTTATGAAAAGTGCACTGTCATACTCAGTAACAGTTACGCAGGGTTTACAGTCTGAACCCACAGTGACACAAAATTGCAAACCATCATTAAGAAAACCTGCATGATCATTTTGTGGCTCTTTTTTGTTGACAGTGTGGTTTGTGGCCTGCTTCCTCAGAGTTCAAAGAATCAAGAGCCAACAGTTCTCTTGCAGCAAATACCCTTACAATGCATATCTACAGATATTCCAATCGTTAAGTAATTATGAACACACTGCTTGCTAGTTAGGCTGGCTACTTTCTATAACAGATCATTTAGAACACTTATAAAAACCATTTGCTTTTATGTGTTGTAGATTTCTCTTACAGGAGACTTGAATTTGATTACTAGAAGAAAAATGAAGGTCTCCTCAAAACAAAGAAAGAATTGATTATATTTAACTGTGCTCTCCAACATGCAGGCTTAGTTCCTTACTCTGGTACCCCTTTTTTTGGTTGGCTGGATGTATACTTCTTATGTACTCTACTGTATGTACTTTGCATATCTACTGTTAATATGAATAACGTAAATAAAATGTACAGGTACCTTTAAAAGGTGATGTGACTACTTGAACTGCAGCATCTATAGGTTGAGAGAAAATTTCCACACAAACACATCAAATTTCCCATCAAGAACACCGTAAAGGCAGGTAATAATCATACCTTGTCATTGATCCAGTCCAGGACATCTTCACACTCCCGTAAGTATTGCACCAGTTTCTGAGCTTGCAACAATTTGACTCCCTTCTCTCTCATCTTTTCCAACAGTAATTCCCATAGTCGGTGCAGCTCCTGCAGCCGAGTCTAGAACAATACGATGTTGTTACTAAAATCCTGTATCGGAGAAGATTAGATTTATTCCCTTCCTGACCTTAACAGAAGACATTTGGGTTTTTTTATATCCAATGTTGTACATTCTAAACCTTACTTTAGACAAAAGGCAGACAAACCTCATCACAATTTCATCTCCGGTCATCAGTTTTCAAATTATGTAAAGTAATGTAACAACCAAAAACTAGAAATTACTGGACTGAGTATTTACACACTTATTGTTAATTAATGAAGCTATCCAACAGTTATGTTTACATAACTGCAGTAAACATTTTGAGATAAAATTTAAGTCCTATGCTAGCATGATGGGACACTGCTCACAACTGCTGCTGTCCCCTTCAAATGTTCAGTCTTTCACACAGAAGTCAACTCCCAGTAAGTGAATCTCATCTTCATTCTGGGATTTATTTTTATTTAAGACCACACATTTTGTTTCAAGTCAGACTTGTGTCACTTCACAGTATTTTAACAGTTTCTCTTAGCACGAAGCAGTGAGCACAGTTAACTAACACTGTTAAGTAACGTAATACTGAAATACTAGGAGCAATTACTGGTTGTTGTATTAAGTCTCTCTCTGGCTGCACTCTGCCTTTCAAAACTGTTGGGAGCAACCATAAATTTTACAGACAATTAAAAGAAAAACCACACTCCCACACAGAAACACAACTTGCAAAACAGGAAAGCATCTGCTCCACCCATCATCTAGAATGCTTTGCTCATCGAGATCTGAAACCTGAAAGTCACGCTAGAGAGGCTTTAGAACATCTAGCATGGGCAGACACCCATTTAATCCGTTTAGAGAGTTCAGTCAGGTGGGTTTCAAGGGAGGAAAGAGCTCTACTACTCAGCTTCCTAGTAACACCCAAATGGATAGTGCAAACCATCAACCAAGGAAGAAAGAAGACGTTGCAAAAACAAGTTGCACTGCACAGCCAGGAGTTTCACCTACTCGTATGTGGAACCCAACTTGGGTAGCCGTTACTATTGGGCGCTGTGCAGTCCGGTATGGCGTGAAAGACTAAACCAGTAAGAGGTGAATTACCACTCCAAACAGAACACAGATAACAACAAATATTGAGCAGCCAAAACACAGTATTATTTAAGATTATCCAACTGCAAAGCACTTCTTCCTGTTTCTATTATATGATCACAATGAAATTTCAAAAATAATTAATAACTTAGGGTTTTTTAATTAAATAATATACATACAAAAAAATGTTCTGCTTTTCTTAAGTCACCGTATTTTCTTAGTTACAATGAAATAACGAACATATCAGTTAGGTTTGATAATCACTACAACAATATCAGAAGATGCACAAGGCATCTAAGGAAAAGCCTGTAAGAAGAGAAACCCAAAAAGTTTTAAAACTCACTCTTATGGTTTCAGATGCAAAATGGCCTTCATTAATCATCTGATTTCCAGTCTCATCCAGTTTAACAATAGCCCCTGAATTGGCCTGCACCTCAGCTTCAAAGGCTTGGTGCTTCTGCAGCTTCCCCTAAAAGCAGAACATCAGAGAACGTGACTGAGATTTGGCACACAGCCCTCTTCCATATTTTTCAGCATCAAGATTTTTAGTGTGTTTTATGCATTTTCAGTACCAACAAACAAAAAAGTAGCCCAGTTGAAATCACAGCTGTATATGCTTCACGGGTGGATTCAAACATCCCAGTTTTAGTTATCTCATTGTTGTGTTTGCTCGTGTACACCAGAGCGTTCAAACATCTGAGAACTTACCAGCTACTTCCACCCACACACGTTTATTTTAAACAAGTATCTTTTTTGTGGCAACAATAAGAGTTAATTAATGTTTATTTACAAAGCCAAAGCATCCAATAAATTATAGGATTAAACAAAGCTGCTTTTATACCACATTTCATCAAATAACTGTTTCTATGCTGATTTAGCACCTAATCCATTATTAGAAATATCTCAATTATAACAGCAAAGAAACCAGGCTTTTGAAGAACACTCTGCAAGGCCACAGATATTTGCATCCATCTGTCTTCACAGCTCTCAGATCAAATAACATTGATGCGTTTGACCTGGTACGCCCTAACAACGCCACAGATATTTGCATCCATCTGTCTTCACAACTCTCAGATCAAGTTACATTGATGCGTTTGACCTGGTATGCCCTAACAAGGAACAGTTCAGGAAACATACAGTGGCAACAGGACTTGCCTGTAAATTGCTTGGGTCTTTGTAATTTTCATCAGATGCTATCTGCAGTTTCTCTTGGATCCATTTTTCAAGCTCATCTGCATCACGCTGGAAAAACTGGAATCGATAGGAATCTTCAAGCTTTTGGCGCCTCAGAGAAGATAGTTCCTTGAACCTGTGGTAACGGTCCAAAACTTGTTGACGCCTTTCTTGGATATCTTCTGCTGTTTCCAACACTTTTACACCACTCGGATCCATTTTCTGAAAGATGAAAAAAATACATTTAGTTTGTATTATAAAACAATGGTGGGGTAGGAAGAGATCCATGAAAAGAAAGCCTGTTTTTTTAAACTCGCATGTGGTTTACTTACAGTCTTGCCCTGTGTTTGCAGGTACGTATATAAAATTTAAATATACATATAAATAAAAGCACAGTTCTAGCAGAAAAGAACGGAAAAGGAATATTTACAAAGACACTGAGCATCTACTTGTTTTGTAAAAATACGGCAGCAGTCATACAAAAGGTTATGTGATCTCAAACTGCAGCATGCAAGTGTCTAACACAAACATGAACACTGTGTTTCTGTGCGCACATATATGCAGATTTAGAGACAAAATGTTTCATGTACAACATATAAAATCTGGAATCACTTTATTTAAAATACTCAGTACAGATAAACTAGAGTAAGAATAAAGCTAAATAAAGAATAAAGTAAGAACAGCTAACTGGTCCACACACATCTATATACATGATACATACGTGTATATACACACACATCTCTGTCTGCGACATCTCCTCTCTGTTAGACATGGAAAAAAAGCTACAAACCCACCCTGTCACCCCCTGTACAACCTTTCAAAAGCCAACACAGAGGCTCACATTCAGATAAGTCAAGGAGCATTTTGTATGACCAGTGATCTTGCTCTGACCATTTTGACTGAAAATCCTTGTCCACTGCTTTATACACTGAAACCTGTCATTGTTGCCACAGCCAGCAAAGAACTGACTATGCTCTGCTCTATCTCCTTCCTATTAAAACTGGGATAACCTTTAATTTTCAGCTCCTACACTTTCAGAAAGCAATCCGATTTTCAGTAAGAGATCTGTGCATTAGAACAGAACTGTAACACAACTTTAAAAAGTAGTATCATTATTGTCATTGGTGTTTCGATATCTACCCACTTATTGACAGCTCTCTCTGCATATCAAGAATCTGTTGCACTAAACACTCCATGCTTGAACAATTAGGCAATTAATGTACAAGTGTTTACATGCATAGGTCACTTAATGATTTTACTATAAATCCTGTAAGCATCAAGCTAAACATACTTCCCATCAATCCTATCAAAGACAGGGAAGAAGCCTAGTCTACAACTGCATACTAAAAGACACGGGCAATTTCTTGAAACACAGTGTTAGATATTAAATTGTTATTCAGTAATTAGTTGCATGCTTTAATTAGACATGTGTCTGGCATAATTGTATTTAAAACTCCACAGGTTGGAAAGCGATCTATAGGGCCATGTTTTCTGTTTGGTTTCCAAGCACTTGTAAAGGGACCAATGATAGAAAGGAACATACGGGGGCGAATTCACACATTCCCGAGCTCTCTTCCAGCAGTCCCACCCTGCGAGAGGACAGCCATTTCGGCAGCAGTTGTTACTGCCGTGAACTCTGAGCCCCAACTGCATTGCGGCAGTTTAAGGAAGGAAAGAAAACTCAGCTTTGCTTTCTCTTCTAGGCCTGGGCGTTTCATTCAGTATTGTCAAAAGAGGGCAAGGGGGAAAAAAAGAGCCAACAGAAATAAAAAACAACCCACTTTGTGTAGACTGTATTATATAAATGAAATCCAGGTTTCATCTGGCAGTGGTACCAAAGGCTCCCCTTGATCAGCGTATCTCAGTATTAAAAGATCAGAACCCTGAACATAATTTGAGCTCAACCACAGATCTGTTTCCCTGAGAAAACAGCTGTTTTTTCAAGCGCTCTTTCAAACAGCCTTATCTCTCCAGGAGAGCGAGTTACTGCTAGAATCCTCCTTCCCGCTGCTGTCACACTGTGTTTGAATTCCAGCAACACTTCTTTGAAAGGGCGCTGGGTTCAGAATAACAAAGCGGCAGTGAGTCTGAATGTCCTGCACCACTGCTGCTGTCTCTCTGCTAGATCTGGTTATGAGCACTATCAGGAGAAAACTAAAACCTAGTTAGACTGTGAAACACTGCACAGTCTTTTGCTGTCAACCTATATTTCAATATTAGAAATAAATCTCCACAGCCCAAGTGATTTTAAATAACTTTAAATTATTAAAGTAATGACATTATTTAAATTGTTATTTCTATTACTTTACACGTTAAAAAACCAAAACAAATAGGAGACCTCTTGTAATTGAGCCTGGTAGCTGGTTTGCCTCTCACCACACAAGTCATGCAATCCAGCTCATCTTTTTGCTGGAATTCGGTAAAAGAAAGGCTCCTTTTATAACTACAGTAAGTCGAGCTAGTCAATTGTAAAAGAAGTGCTTTGGTCTAGCAATAATAGACTGTTCTTTCCTGCAGCGGATCAGCTGACGTCAGCAAGTCTGTGCTCTGCCAGAGCGCGAGCAGCAGTCGCTGGGGAGCTCTGAACTCAAAAGTCATCGATGCTGCAGAATGATGCAGTGTACCTCTGACGTTTCCACGTTCAAACTGCAGTACCCCCCTGCATAGAAAGCAGTTCTCCAAGATGTTTCTAAACCCTCTTGCTCCAACCGCATCATCTGAAGGCATCTCGGATACACCGCTGCACCCCCCTAGCAAGAGAACTGTCAACAAGAAGTTGCAATTTATGTTTTTAATGTGAAAAACACCGTTTATATTGGGATGCAGACGAGTGCTCAGCCTGGCCCCAGATAACTGCGCAGAGACAACATTCCCCACATCGCTGCTGTCTGCGGCCCCTCCCAGCGCTGCCTGCGCCAGCTGATAAGGTCAGGCAGAGCGAACCTTCCAGGCGGTGCGGGCAGGAGGAACGGCTCCAGCCCACAGCCTCGGCTCCAGCCAAGGCAGGCGTCATCGTAAAGACGACGTCCCCAAAACAGCAGATCTTCACTGTCCTGAAGGCATTTGTCACTGTACTTCTATGCTGGAAGACTTACTTTAGAAAGCCACTTGTCAGCTTTTGACTAACTAAACATAAAAAAACCCAACTTCTTTGCATCGTACCACTGTGGTACTACTTTTTATTTAAAAAAAAAAAAAGAAAAAAAGACAACAAAAAGATGTAAATTTACGACAAAAAAAAAAATCCATATGCTTATTACTCTCATCCTTCAATCCTAACTGATTAGCCTTCCCCAGATGATACAACTCATACAAAGGGTACGCTAAAATTCGCACAGGAATATACAACTGCAGGTATTTACAGACGCCGCAGTGCCCCAGCGATGATGTCAGCAACACCATTCAAGTTCGGGAAACAGCGGTAGCGAGGTGGCTAAACAGGAATTACAGCGGTGCCATCAGGGCAGACGCGCACAAGAGCTGTCAGCATTTCCCTTACCAAAACATGTTTTCAGGGATTTAAAAACTGAATGTAAAATACATTCAGCATTATACAAAAGATTTTAGCTTGTTTTTAAAAACAATTACATGAAGCTTAAAGAATTAAACTCCTTTGCCTGAAAAGCAATCAGATGTCAGTATATAAAGATCATTACCTTAAGTTGTAGTAAAATAATGACTTTCTCTTAAGACAAGTCTTGATGTGTTATACATATTCGACCCTAGTAATAGCCTGTAATACGAGTACTTTCCCTATCAAAACCCTCCCTGCTTCCCACATATGCACACATGAGCAGCTTGATGCATTTCTTTTTTTGCATTTATCAACATTATTCATCATTAAGTCTTGTCAAAATAACATTGAACTGATTTGGCTACTCCCTCCTGCCTCCCTCTTGGGGGACAGGAATGGATTGCTGATCTGTCTTCCTTAAGCAAAAAACCCTGAGTTCTAATCTTGGATGTGAATATAACCTTCAGAAAGGAAAGGACAGAGGGGAAAAAAAACCCATACACGTTTTCCAACTTTCATTTCTCCCATTCACAGCTTCCTCAAAGCGCAAGGGAAGCAGCAAGCCACTATCCAAGTCTTTAACACAAAACCACAACTGCCTAGTTCAGTGCTACGAGTACCAGTACTGCAGGTGCCAGTACTGCAGGTGAATAAAAGAGAATCCTTCCAAAAACCAAGCGCAGCGCTGGCTCCTGCTCCTGGGAAGGGAACTGCAGGAGCACATTACGTTACAAAGGAGTAAGTGAAGAATGTCACATCGTAGACCCTCCACTATTAATGCCAAGTCATTTGGTTTGTTATGAATTTAAATCTACAAAATAAATAAATGTTAAGGGTGAACTAGGTGCAGCAGAACCCTACGTCCAAATATTCCTGATTTCTCTTAAGGAAGGTCACCTACAGCCTCAAACCTCTACAAATTCTAAGCCAGAAAAAATAAGTCAAGCGCTGCAGTATAAAACCCCAAGATGTGTTGAAGCTGCTGCTTAGTGCCATAGACTCGTACAGACTAACCGCAGCACAGGTAAAATTGCAATAAGCCCCAAAATTAAGGCAGGTATTACAGGGATGCAAAAACCATAGAGTTCAAAGAAAAAAGAAAGGTAAAGGATGTTTGAACTAAGGCAGGCTGCTAAGCCAGCCATTTAGGCTGATTAGAGGGTTTTTGCACAGCCTTAACTATGCACTTTTGAATATGGAAGACGATTAAAGACCTGTTCAGTCTTAAGATTTTAATTCCACTGTTCAAGTAAGAGCACCTGAATTGCCTATCTGAATTTTGTGCCTTTATGTACAAGGGGTTTTTTGGCTTTGTTTTGTTTTTAATCTCACCACAGACCTTTGATAAAACTATGCAGGGCTAGCAAGGACTGCACTCCGCCAAGACTCCCGAGAAAGCAAATCACCTTGACTGCATTGCAGAAATGCAGAGTTTACAGGTAACGTGATATTATATAATTAACCCCAGCACTTTCCATTCCCATTTGTTATCCTCTCATTGTAATTCTAACTGCAACATGAGTATTTACATTACCATCCTTTCCAAATAAAATCTAGTTGCTTGTGGCACCCAGCTGAAGTTTGGTCCATACACGCTATTTGTTTTGCCACCACTAAACAGAAAATGACAGGGATGTATGGACAGTTACACCACAACAATACAAGGATTATAAATTTGTGCGAGTGGATGGAACAGGAACCAAAGTCCACTCCAAATGCATGACGCCTTACAATGCAGATCTTACCAGGGTTGATTTTTAGATGCTGTAAGTAAAAAGATACTGCTCAAGTGCTTTTTAAAACAAAGATACTTTAGGAAATTAATTCACGTCAAAACCCATTATAGTGAACTATATCAACTATACGATGCTCACACATCATGCATCAGAGGCAGAAATTAGGAAATTCAAAGTATTAAAGGAAAGGCAGATCAGACTCAACACTGAAGTACAGACAAAGCACCTGCAATACAGAACAAACTCAGATGAATGGCTTTTTGTTACAAACCGGTCATTGCAATCAAAGGCAGGCAAGTATGGTGATGACACTTCATGCATTATATGAGAATACCTGGACTTTGACTTTACGAAACGATGACAACATGATGGAGGAATGCAGAGTCTCTAAAAGGGAGGGTGAAATCAAGATAACATTCACTGATGACTAGCATACGGACATGGCTTCATTCTTTTTTTCCTCTAAATGCATATTCTGTCACAGTGCATGTTTCATACTTCGCTTTTGGTTCCTTGCCACATACAACAATTTGGGATTATTGTTACGCAAGCTATTGCAAGCAACGGACGTCCCCATGCAAAAAGGGTTACAAATATCAACAGGAAAACGTAATTAATTTGGTATGTATTAACCTTGCCAGTTAGTTTAAAAGAATACTACAACAATCTGAAGGTCAAAACAGAAAGTAAAGAAAGTTATCTGGATTTGGCAAGTGACGCTTCTTGCTACACCGTAATCAAGTGTGGTGGCTTAATTTCAAGACATAAACTCAGTAAGAAGGTTTTGAATATAAATATCTACAAAGATGTTTACTTTCAATTACCACAGGAGAAAACTAGACAAGTAGCAGCCGTGACAAAAGGTATTTTTTGAGACTGCCAACTCCGCAGCTGCTAAGTTTATCTAACCCACCGAATTTTTAGCTGAAAATTTCCTTGCCTCCCTAACTCTACGTTTTCCCCACAAGTACGCTTCAATCCCCAAAGCAGCTCACGGACAACTGCAGTTGTGGGCCTTTGTGCCCGCTGAAGCCGGTGCGTATCTCTCATGGCATCTGCAGAGCTCAACGCGTATCGGTTGCGGCAGCGAGAAGGCAGAGTGCCACTCCATCCGACCCACGGTCAGCCATGGGAGCACAACGCCGGGCTACGCTTGGCAACCTCCATCAACGGCATCTGCAGTCTGCTCCACCCCATTTTTCTGCTGCCTACGTTCCAGGGACAAATGGAAAAAACAAACTCCCACACTCTACTAACACGCAGCGGAGAAAAGGGAGGAATTCACATTATTTCCCCCGATACAGGGGAAGCAATTAGTTGCCCCGAAAAAACAACGTATTTATGCATAAAACAATTACAAGACCATAAATACATTAAGTAGGTAAAAATAAGGCAGCAAAGATACTAAGTTATTTGCATTAAGTTACTAGGGTTAGTTATAAATGTCATAGCTGAGAAACAGGAATTTCACACCAAGAGACACCACCCTGTCTTAGGATATTTAAGGCTTCTCCTGCCTTTCTCCCGTGCAGGAGAAAAATGTGCAAAAAAAGCTTAAGAGACGGTCTTCGCTGTTCAATATTTTTGTTCTTGTGGTTACCTTTTTTTGTTATTAAAAAAAATGTTTGCTGTGAATCTCATAGAAGTGCAACATCTAAACCTGATTTCGATCCAGATGTATTTTTTTTTCCCTTAAGAGGAATGGACATAAATTACTTCTTGTGAACAATGCAGCCCGTAATCTTGCTTTAAATATTTTCCATAGCTTAACAATTCCATTCCTGCATTCACAGACCCTGCACACAATGCAGCAGAAAGCATCCTGTTCTCAACCTTTTGTTTATCTGCACAAATTATAAACGACAAATTAAGATTGCATAGAAGCACTCACTGCCAGTTGCATTCACATGCATAAAAATCGTACAGTGTGATCTAGTATTTGCACAAATCTGAATCTCTGATCAAGGCCTTTCAGTGAATACAGTCATCAGAATCTTCTGGCACTCTGCTGAAAGCAAAATGCCAAAAGAAAATGGATTTTTTTTTTTCCAGAAAGATACAGAACCATTTCAAGCTGAGTCGGTGGTTTTTTTGTTGGTTTATTTTTTTCCTCCCTGATGCGTTCATTCGCCATCCCCAGACAACTGCTCTTCAGAACCTATTTAAATATGTATGAAAGACTGCTCAACAGTCACGTACATTTTAGACGGGAATGTGTAGCTGGTTTATGATAAAACAGCTATTAAAAATCCTGAAGAGTCAACATGGACCTGCTGAAAAAACATACAGTGACAAACACTTATGCTTTTTCCTTAAATATCAGGGCAAATTATTGGTATATATTTATGATTTAACAATACAGATTTATATCACTGTAACCTGCTAAGGTGTATGCAGGCAATGAACTGAGAAAAAAAAATTATTGTCCTTGCTTTATGTTAAATTAAAAAAAAAAAAAGTTAATCAGGGGAGGAACAAATCCTGATTCTTTTATGAAGGAAACCTGCTTGTCCTATATACCAAAATGACACATGTATGAAAGGAACACAGCTTGGGAGGATTTCTTTTAAATGTCTTCCTGCTTGGGCGGACAACCCCGTTGTGCAAGCTATTTACGTGTTGGCATTTCACAAAGCTACCCAGCTCCTTGAGGAAAGGCTTCTCCAGCCATCACCGCCCCCCCAGCCCCTCGATCGCTCCCTTTTCTTCTCTCCCCTCAGACGCTCTTTGCTGCATCTCCTGACCTTGGATAGGGCTGGGCTGGTGCGAGCCGAGGGAAGCCATTGCTGTGCAATGAATCCTCTCCGCCGAGTGACCGCAGAGCGCCAGGTTCTCGGTCTCCCACCGCCTGGGACTTCTCCTCAGGGGGGAAACAGGGTTTTACCGCAGCCTTTACCGGACAGGGGCGAAGGGAAGGGCAGGCAAGGCCCGCAGGGACGGAGCTTCGCTGTCACTGTTATTTATTTTTTTATCCCCTCCCCAGGGCATTGAATGAAATTCCTGCCGCAGGTCGAGGCTGCCCAGGGCGGATCCCACCGCTCCATGCCCGCCTGCCCTTTATCCGCTCCCGGGGCTGTTCCCCAGCCCTTCCCTTCCCTCCCCTCCCCCGACGGCCGCGGACAGACCCCGGGCGTCTTCTGCGGCTGGGGTTGCCCGCGATAAAAAAACCCCACGGCAGCAGCCA
>NW_010165738.1:30396-79620 GCF_000695765.1 Mesitornis unicolor | reverse complement strand
TTTTATATATAATAAGACAATACTTGCCTAAGCCAGTATGTTTATAGTAACATATTGGTGTAATTAAAACAATAATTATTTTTAAAAGACTTCTGTTTTTAGGAGCTTTTGGTCATTATTTCCACAGTTATCAAATATCACCATGGTAATCTGAAATCTCTTGGGAGCAGCTGGAATTTGCATTTCAGACTGTTTGAGCTGGCACGGTAAGGGCCTCTTGATCACATCCATTTTCTAACTGATGAAAAATGATAAGCAGCTATAAGAGGAGGAAAAAAACAACAAAAACCCCCCCAAAAAAAACCAAAAAACCCAAATAAAACCACCCCAAACATCAAACCCAAAAAACCCCCTTGGACTAGAGAACATGTACATTCACTTGGGAGCTGAGGAGCTGCATTAGGAAAGAAAGCAACAACAAAAAGTGGGTAATGATGAATTAGCAAGGGAAATAATTATGTCAGTAAATAAGCAGTGAACACCTACACTGATTGACACCACAGTAAAGATTCACCAGAGAGATGCAACATAAGAAACCTGCCTCCAAAGCAAACAAGCATCCACACTGTGATATAAAGTGTGTGTAAAATCATTGACAAGAGACTATTAATCAAGTAAAAAAATGCAAGCTAGTTTGTAAAATGAAGTTTTGCAGATATTTAGCTTATTTCTAACCAAGTGTAATACTAACACAGACTTCAAAATAGTAATACACTCCAGGCTTTCTATTCCACAGGCGAAAACAATTGCTGAACACCCTCTCTACATCTGCAATTACAATTTGCTCAAACCATACAGAAGTAACACTCAGTACTTTAACTGGAAATAGAAATCAGTGTGCAAGTGTGTTTGACTGCCTAGAGATTAATGACAGTGACAATAAGGTTGAGTGCCTATGGATGAGAATCAAGGGGAAGGCCAACAAGTCAGATATCGTGGTGGGAGTTTGTTATAGACCACCTAACCAGGATGAAGAGATAGATAAAATATTCCATAGGCAGCTGGGAGAAGCTTCACGATCACTTCCCCTTGTACTTGTGGAGGACTTCAACTTCCCGGATATTTGCTGGAAATACAACACAGCAGAGAGGGAACAGTCCTGGAGGTTCCTGCAGTGTGTGGAAGAAAACTTCCTGACACAGCTGGGGAAGGAACCAACAAGGGAAGGTGCCCTGCTGGACCTGCTGTTTGCAGACAGAGAAGGTCTTGTGGGGGATGTGATGGTTGGAGGCTGTCTTGGGCACAGTGATCATGAAATGAGAGAGTTTTCAGTTCCTGAAGAAGTAAGAAGGGAGGCTAGCAGAACTGCCACTTTGGACTGCTGGCGGGCAGACTTTGGCCTGTTTAGGGACTCGGTTGGCAGAGTTCCCTGGGAGGCAGTGCTGAAAGGCAAAGGAGTCCAGGAAGGCTGGGCACTCTTCAAGAAGGAACTCTTAAAGGCACAGGAAGAGGCCATCCCTGTGTGTCGGAAAACGAGCCGGCGGGAAAGAAGACCGGCCTGGCTGAACAGAGAGCTCTGGCTGGAGCTCAGGAAAAAGAAGAGAGTTTGTGATCTTTGGAAGAAGGGGCAGGGAACTCAGGAAGAGTACAAGGTTGCTGTGAGGCTGTGGAGGGAGAAAATCAGAGGGGCCACAGCACAGTTAGAACTTAATCTAGCTAATGATGTATAATTTTTTTAATAAAGAATTAGAGATTTTCCCTCTTTTCACATCATGCCCATGCATTGTTCTTTGCTTCACTATGTAAACAGGCACTAGTAATATATACAAGAAGCTTTAGAATTACAAATAGTCACTTTATAGATAGACAATTCACAGCAGTATAGGACAATATTTCTGAGAAACATTTTCTTATTCAAATATTTTATTATACTTATTCTTAAAACATTAATCACTAGATGACAATTGAATTTTAACAACAGTGTACCTAATTCTAGGTGTGTAAGTCAGAAAAACAAATTTTTAAACTTACTCTTCCTTATAATCATGCACAGGTTTCGGTTCACTGGTTGGCACAAGGCTCTTCTACCAGATGTCCTGTCTGCAGATATTCAGCCTGCTTGATTATTTCATTTTGCCAACAGCTTCACTTTTACATCATTTGGTAACCTAGGTTCATTTAATTTTACATCATTAGGTAACCTGAGTGCATGTAATGCATCTGCATTTAAGTCCTTTATCATGTACTGGATATTCTCTGGGGGTCTTACATCCTTTTTATTTCTTCTGGTTTTATCAGGTACCATCACAACTAAATATTATACCCTGAGGAGTTTCAATTATTTATGAACATAGAATATTCACCGGGTTTCACAGTAGATGGTTTCCATTCACCATTTAAATGACTTTGTACATGAACAGAATAATCCGTGCTTAATTCACCAACTGCTTTTGTAGACCTGTTCAGAGTTCCCAGTTCACCTAATTTCCTCCCTCAATCATCAACTTTAATTGAGTTTTATGTCTTTTATGAAAAAAACTGAACTAAGTAAAGTGACTTGAATTATAACCTCCTCCCAAGTCCTTGGTTTACTAAAGTGAGTGCTCTCATACCAAATAAAATAAAAATCTTAGATTAAAAAAAAATATGGGGCTACTCTCTAGTGACTTCTAACATATCTGTATTCTCTTCTCTGATAAGTCAGCAGCTTGTAGGTTCCTCAGCGATATTAAGTATATGATCATAGAATCACAGAATGGTTTGGGTTGGAAGGGACCTTAAAGCTCCTCCAGTCCAACCCCTGCCATGGGCAGGGACACCTCCACCAGACCAGGTTGCTCAAAGCCCTGTCCAACCTGGCCTTGAACACTTCCAGGGAGGGGGCATCCACAGCTTCCCTGGGCAACCTGGGCCAGTGTCTCACCACCCTCACAGTAAAGAATTTCTTCCTAATATCCAGTCTAAATCCACCCTCTTCCAGTTTAAAACCATTCCCCCTTGTCCTATCCTGCTACCTGCCCTTGTAAAAAGTCCCTCCCCAGCTTTCCTGTAGGACCTCTTCAGGAACTGGAAGACTGCAATAAGGTCCCTCCTCAGCCTTCTCTTCTCCAGGCTGAACAGCCCCAACTCTCTCAGCCTGGCCTTATAGGGGAGGTGCTCCAGCCCTCTGATCATCTTCGTGGCCTCCTCTGGACCCACTCCAGCAGCTCCATGTCCTTTTTGTGTTGGGGACTCCAAAGCTGGACACAGCACTGCAGGTGAGGTCTGACCAGGGCAGAGCAGAGGGGCAGAATCACCTCCCTGGCCCTGCTGGCCACACTTCTTGTGATGCAGCCCAGGATGCGGTTGGCCTCTGGGCTGCAAGTGCACATTCTATGTGAGTCTATGATTCTATACTGCCTGAATGAATTAAAATGAAGATCACAACTTTTTCCTCTGCCCGAGCAACACAATTTGCATACATTTATGAAGCAGGAAATAAAGAAAGGCGGTATCACCCAAATTAGAAGTAAAAAATATCCATTTATGTGCACTTATTCTTAGCATCACTACTAATGTCAATACAAGTTAAATTGTTTAAACCATATCTTCTCCAGTGACAGGTAGCCCTTGTTTTCCAGCCTCCTGGGTCGCACCCCAACAAGTCTTTTTCCTCCTTGTTTTCATTAATTTCAGAAAAAGTAACACCTCTGCAACAGGATCATTCCCTTTAGAGCACAACCAGCTGAGTAGGAAAGTGGTGACCACGCACAGTTGACCGGTCAATCCACAGCAAGACAGAAATACAGATGTACAGGGTATAAAAGCCAACACACGCTTGCACGCAAACACAAGCGACTGCTGTTTATGCACAAACTTGGCATGTGACAAACCCAAACCCACTAAGACGCATTTATGTGGTCTGTGTTCAGTCTAACATACTCAGCAATCCAGAAATGTCTGAAAGAACAAAGTGTTTTCTATTATTCAAAGAATGGATATCTAGAGAAACATTTGTCAGTCCATTAGGCTAATGAACTGGACTTAATCCCCCAAGTCTATGTCCAACTTCCACTGGGATTTTTTTGGATTGCATCATTGGGAGCACTGCTGGGATCCTGCTACACATCATCTGGAATTGTTTTGAACAGTCTGTTCTCTTTCAGTACATGACCTGAGTTTACAGCAGAAGTGAGATCAAGAAGGAAGGAAAGGAAATCTACATCCTACTTCCTTTCCCTTCAACAGCATTCTCATAAAGGTTCAACTCAGTTTGAAACGTAAATACCTAACACCAAATGTAATTACCAGCTTTTACCTGAGTAAAAACAAAACCTAGTAAGAATCCACACGTGTAAACCACGACCTCTGTTTACCAATCCCAAAAGTAACACCTGCTGATTCCATTTTTTCTTCTGCTAGTCACTACAGACACCATAAACTGTATGGATAGTCTCATATCCAAATCCTCTCTTACTCTGCAGAAGATTGACATCTGAATTTCATTTCCTGTACTTTTCTGTAAGAAATAGGAAAAATAATTACAGATGTCACTGCTATGCACATGAACAGTCATGATCAGATAGACTGAAATGCGTAATTCATCCAGGTAAGCACAGGGCCTCTCGGAGGCAGATGTAAATTAGAGAGACAGAAAGACCTAGTGCATGTGAAATGGTGACAGCGATGCATAAAAAAAGCTACCTCCGCTTTCATCAGATGTGAGATAAACTTACGAGATATATCAAGTATTTTCCCTCATAGATGCAGATAGGTGATGTTTCTTTTCAATCTCACCGTTCTACAAAACAGTACTGGCTTCTGAAAAATACAAAGTTAAATATGTAAAACCCTGATCCAGCACAGAAGTCTGGCACCTGATATGCCCTTTAATATGAGCATTACTGAAGACATGAGAACGGTGTTGGAGGAAACGTCAAAATTACCTCCAGAAGGCACCAAGGGTCAGTACTGTTGGGATGGAGGAGCACAGAAATATGAATCTGAATGGAAACAACACACTCAAGCAGAGGAGAGTCCTTCCTATGAAGTAGTTCTGAATACATCTGTCCTGCATTGGGACCAAACGCCTGATTGTGAAGGCAAAGTGTTTACCAAGTAATTGGTCTAAAGTAATTGGTCAGAAAGCTAGCTAAGCATCTACCAAGCTGGACATTTCTATCTTTTCTAGTGTAACTCATTTACAGTATCTGTTTTTCCTTTCACACTCTTATCTTTCTCTTCATAAAAGTCTGTATCTTTTGCATTTTGTAAATAGACTTTGTTTTCTTTCTCCATAACTGGACTTGAAAATAGGTGTTTTTTCATATCCCTGATCAAAGCGCTGGAAACTGCAAATGTGACGGCTGTTTCGCTCAGCAGTATGGACCAGGCCTTTCCTCAGGCACAGGCCCAAGAACCAGGAATCCTGAGAGAAGCCAGCGTCTTCTGGTGTCCAACAAGAGCTGAGGTCGATCTCTGGTACGCGCCAAGTCAGCAGGTGAAACACCCATGGTACCCAGCAGTTTTCACAACAAAGTCCTTCAGTAATCTAACACATCACATAAATAGGAATTGTCAACAAAACACTAAAGGGAGAAGGAGTAGCTCATATTATCAGAGAAGCAGCCTTGTAATATGCAACAAGTGGTGGTTCAAGCCATTGTGACCTTAAATATTCTCGTGCCTTCATCATCTGTCTGCACAACTCCCTGCAGACTGGGAGACATCATCACTTGGGCAGAAATGAAGATATCAGAGCAAGTGAACATCTTTTGTTCTAGTAAGCCACAAAGGTAAAAATATCCATAGCTAAAAAGGCATAGATGGAATCCAACTAATGAAGTCTATCTCTCCTATTTTTTATCATCAAATATCTAAAAAGACTAAAATTCAAATATACTCACAGCAAAAAAACTGGTTAAAGTTATCCTTTTTGTGTAATGCTGACATAAAACCAAATTCCACTTATGTTTAATAACTTGCCATGATTGGCACATTCTTTATAACAAACGATGTTTTGTAAAAAAATCCTAAAATTACCACTTTGATCCTCAAGCTGCTAACACTTAAGATGTGCTCAACCAACAAGTGCTTGCAAAACTGACAGACGTGTTATTGATACAAGCCTCATTGCGTTGCTTCTGTTCTCCAGACAGAAGTCTTGAGTCACTACAGTGCACATCTCAGAGAGTGTAACGGTGTGCAGGATCTGCTGTCTTACAGACTAACTGTGGCTGCCCCAGAGGAAAGCTGACACTGCTGAAATACATTTGTAAGGCATGAGCAGAACACCTGCAGGAGACGTTACTGCCTTGTCCACGCTAGACTACAGCAACGGTTGGGAACTCTTTTATCATGATGCAAGGGGTAAATGGTCTGCATGTTACCAAGCAAATATGCAAAGCAACATACTAATAATTTATACATGGAATTAATCTTTACTAATTACACTGACTAAGCTTTCCTTTATCCAAAGAGTGACTTCGTCTGACAAAAGGGGGTAGTGGAAGAAGAAGGCGGGAAGTTAATAAAATTGGTTCTGCTGCTTTTTCTTTAATTTAAGCAGGAAAAAAATAAACTAATGATGAGGCTGTGTTTCTGAAAGAAGTGAGGCATGAGGCATCCCACTGTTACACAAACTGCTCATTCCTCTGTGATTTGCCGAGCTGGCCGGATACAGATAACGCTCTGCAGAGAGAAAACAACGGAGAAAACTGAATGCCTGCATTCAGTCCTGCGAGAGCTGGGAGCAGCACTGTGACAAACACCATCTCTCACTTCCCAGAACCCTGAAATATCTGGGGCAAAGGGCCCAGGGAAAGCAGCTCAGTAAGAGAGACAAAATTTTCTATTTTTCTTTTAGCATTTGTCAAATATTTATGACTGCATTATTTGTTACCCATAGACAATTAACCAGTTGTAGTCTACTGTAACATAAGCTTCAGTTTAGCATATAGTTAGGCTGAAAGTGCAATCATTTTCTCTGGCATTCCGGACATGGATAAAAAAGAGTTCTTGAATTTCTGTGGAGATTGTACTGATCAGGCTCTAACCATCCTCTTCTTCTGGCTGTTCTTGGACAACAGGTGAACAAACAGCAATTGAGAACTGATAAATCACGTCATTATTTTTTACATGGATTCAGTTGATGAAAGGAAAAAACAAATATGCTGAATGAGTGCAACTCCCAACTCCAGGATATCTGGCTTCCTTAGGTTTCAGTCAAACCTATCATTTTCAGTAAGACAGTGCTGTGAGCAAGTGACTCAGAAATACTATTTTAATTAACTCTTCATGCTGGATAAAATTCCCAGCTCATATCTTTCACAGTCATTTAACCATCGGAGTTCTATGAGCAGCCTTTCTGAAATCAAAACATTTGAAGGTTACAGAAATGATGTCATTATGCTTGAAAAACATGCTGCACTTAAAGAGCAGCAGACTCTCCTGTCCTGAGACATCACCAGTTCAATCACTAGAAAGATCAAAAGCAGCTATTTGCTCAAAGTAATGGGCTGCTTCTATCAAATTTTCACACATCGGTGATTTTGCCATTCCCACATCTCCACTCTTAAAAACTCAGCATTTTACCTGATGAACATCAGGACAGCTAAAGAATGGGTTATTGTATAAAATATCCAATCACGGCCTAAAATATTCAGTGCGCACAAAAGTGACTTAAAAATATTTTACTTGCTGAGCAGCAAACATCTTCTTGGAATAAAAATGGTGCCTATGGCTTTCTGTAATCTTCTAAGTACTGTATTGCTTTTGCTCAGAAATGAAGTGTTGTAGTGGTAGACTAAAGGATTTGTCATTCTCCAGTGTTTCATTTTTCTGAACCTCAGAAAGGTTCCCAGCAGTCGAGCTTCTTATCAAGCAGCTGCAGGAATCTACAGCTTCATTTTAAAACTCATGGTTGGCCTGCACCTCAAAGTTTCGTGCGACAATCCAAGATTACTGCTGATTATAATAAGGGCCAGCACTCTGCTGGCCAAGAACAGCACCCAGAGTGCATGGAGGTTTTAAATAATTACCTAGAAAGCAAAGGACGAGGTTCTTTGAATAGCTGGAGACAAAAAGTTTTGGTGAAGAAGGGCGGAGGAAGAATATTGAACTGTTTGCTTATGTGATGTGTACAGACTTTTAGGTAAAAAGACACATGCCTAAAGAAGGCATAGTAAAACTATTTCAACAGGCAAAAGCAGAATGGGGAAGCGATGAAAAATTAAACAAGGTGTTTAATCAAACAATTAAACTTGCCACAATGCCACTGACCACTGAGAATACACAAGCTTTTAATATAATTCTCTATTCGTCTACTTAAGAAGGGAAGAGGGGAAAAAAGTAAGTATAATAGGGAAAAGTAACTTGTGAAAAGTTTACTTGCAAAGGGAATAGAAGCTGTGATCCAGATGCCCAGCCCACATAGCTACTGCAGGGCTGCTACAGCATGAGGTTAACGTTAAACGAGACTTTCAGAATTTTACGCAGTTTTAGAAGTCGTTATCCCCAAAGGAAAATGCATTAAATAATTCAAATGTTAATTTTTCCTCAATATTTAAAAGGGAGACTCAAGCTGCAAGGGTCACATTTGAAAGCTATTACTACTTCGTCCTGAACAGAATTATTGAGGCATTTGGCTCTCAGCCTTCAACATCTGAAACAATTCTTATTTGGTAGATTTTTCTCCGTTTAGCAGAGATTATTTAAAAAAAAAACCAAACCGGCACGCTCAGTTCACCATCGAAATTGCAGGTCAGGGTCACTCTTCTCTAGATTTACTTGTCTCAGGTGCCTGGGCTTTGAATTACAGACTGTCCAACTCCTTATGATGCTGTCAGCGTCACAACAAAGCACAGATCTCAGCTTCCATGAAATTCAGGTGCAGGCCATTTGACCCATCTTATAGAGAAAGAGACAGCTCCCCTGCAGTGTCTGTGCAGAAACTTGTTACTTCTTCTAATCCTGCAATTGCTGGTATCTCCTCTCTCCTCTTATCTGACAACATCGTAAGATTAAGTACAAGTTTAAAACTGCATCTGACATATTTTCTGAGGGTTTTGTCATCTCTCTTGCATTGTTCACTAATTTTTCTCCTAGTTCAATAATTATTTTTCCGCTTGCCAGCAGGATGCTTGACATTATTTATTCTTAAAGACTCCAGTCTTCCTTAGTGCATAGAATTACTCACTGGGGTATTGGATGTCTTTCTTTTCTCAGCAGAACCAGAATATTCTTCTGTTTAATTAATTCCATTAGGTCATTGATTTACATAAAAATAATTAACAGTAGAAGCTGATGCTGGAAAAAAAAATCCATTGCATGGCAAGTGGCATGCAAAAACTCGGACATAGAAGTGCTCTTATGACCACCTTCTGCCCAAGAAAAATAATTTTTCATACAGTTCTCTCTGATGCAGACTGTATCATTAAAGGCTAATGCGACAGCAGTGCAAGTGGAGGGACAAGGTGGAGGAAAACTCTGCAGTAGCCCTACGGCTGCAAGCACAGAAACCCTGCTAGATATTATCACTGTGGAAAAAAGGCAAGAAACCATTTAGGTCTTTTTTGTCTGCCACTTGATGCTCACAGATCACACAATCACAGAATGTTAGGAGCTGGAAGGGACCTGGAAAGCTCACCCAGTCCAACCCCTGCCGGAGCAGGATCACCAGACCAGGTCACACAGGAACACGGCCAGGCGGGTTTTGAATGTCTGCAGAGAAGGAGACTCCACAACCTCTCTGGGCAGCCTGGGCCATGCTCTGGCACCCTCACAGTAAAGAAGTTTTTCCTCATGTTCAGGTTGAACCTCCTATGCTCCAGCTTGGGACCATTGCCCCTTGTCCTGGCATTGGACATCACAGAGCAGAGCCTGGCTCCTTCCTCCTTCTTTATCATTATCTATTCATTGTGCTCATACAGCACAACAGTTCCCACCTTCGAGGCTAAAAGGCTACTGCCAGCTCCAAAACTTTCTTCCAGAACATGGAAGTGACCGGCTGGGACCAGGACACTTCTACATGCTGACCTCTGCATTGCTCTGCAGGCAATCTGCCATGGCCTCAGGAGCAGACAAATGCCTGCCATGGCAATGGCCAAATCTCATCTTCTGCTGAGCTGCCCCTGAAACTCCTTTGAGCACAACTGTTTATGATTTTATACCAGCCAGGCAGTCCAAGCAGCAAGGTGTCAAATAAAGACAACACAAAACATTTCTTTCCCCATTTTCTGTCCCTCAAGTCCTCCCAAGGGCTGCAGGATACCAGCTGCTCCATGCCAGAAAGGGATTATCCTGAACAGGCTCTTGGGGCACCTGAAATATTCCCAGCACCATCACCTACCCAGGCAATTTCATTAGGATGCTCTGAGGACTGACAGGTATCTCTCAAGGTGCTTTAACCTCCTAGTCACAAGAGGAACCACTATACAGTATCTTAAAATCATACTGCCACCAATCAAGTGCCTAACTGTCAAAATTCAATTCATTTTGATACTGGCAGAAGGTAGGAACCCCCCCCCACTAACTACATCAAACTCAGTAATATTAATTCTAGCTTGTTTTCACTGCCTTGCATTTCATAATCTACCCTGTCAACTCTCATTTTCATCCATTTAAAAGACCGATCATATTTTAATTACCATGAAGCTGCTTTCTGCCTCTTGCAAGACAGGAAGCCCGCTCTGTATGCTGCTGTACCTTAACCTCGCAGGCATTTCATACCAGGTAAGCACCAAGGGCCACAGAGCAGAGCTTGCTTTGAAGTTTTTTAACAGTGAGAATTACCATCAAAGCTGGATGCAAGTTTTGTGCAGCTGAAGAATGCTGCGAGAAAACAAGCTATGTGTGCAGCTATCCAGGAGAGCCCCACAAGGTAATGCCTTTGTACTGTCTATGGAAATGAAAGATCTCGTTTTTTCTGATGAATATGACACGGGACTTTAACAGCCAGGCGTTTGTCACTTTGATACGAGCATGGTCTCCAGAGCTGTCTAGCTGACAAAACCACATCCATTAAAATACATTCTAAATAAAAAGAGACACATCAGTACATTATTCTTAAGACTGCCATGTGTCAAACAGATTTACAGTAGAAATGTAATCCAATCCCAAGCTTATCTGTGACTCATCCTTAGTACATCAGAACCATGGAGGTCATGCCACTATATAATACGAACTCAGCAATACGTTGTACCATTTTTCATTCTCCTGCATGTACTGTATTATCAGAATTTCTCTGAAGAATGTAATTTGGTTTCCCATTACACTATGTTTTATCTCAATGCAATGTCCAGTCAAATGAAACACAGAAGGACATGAAAAAAAGCAACAAAGCACCTACTAGGTATTTCTTTCACTGCTTATGGATATACACGAATCCAATTTTTCTACTTCACTGTCTTTATATATACAATTTGAAATACGTTGTACCATTTTTCATTCTCCTGCATGTACTGTATTATCAGAATTTCTCTGAAGAATGTAATTTGGTTTCCCATTACACTATGTTTTATCTCAATGCAATGTCCAGTCAAATGAAACACAGAAGGACATGAAAAAAAGCAACAAAGCACCTACTAGGTATTTCTTTCACTGCTTATGGATATACACGGATCCACTTTTTTCTACTTCACTGTCTTTATAAACACAATTTGAAATAGCTCGGGCAATGCTTACTCATAGTTTTTATTTGGTACAGTATGGCCTAGAGTGAAAGAAGTAACAGTGAAGGCAATTCATTAATAAAAAATCACAAAAAATAATACAAATGACAATGTTACCACACCAGAATATGCTTCTACAAAGAAACACATCTCCCAGAAAACAAATAAACACAGTTCAAATGTTAAAATTATCCAAGCTATCACAGTGACATTTCATTTGGCTTTATTTATCACAGAGCGAGTATCTTCCGTACCCACAAGCCTCTTCCCTGCAAGGTCTCATTTTACTCTTCTGTCTAAAAAAATGCTTTAAGGATAAAGGCAGGCAGCTCCTCACCTCCAAAGACGCAGGCCAAGGAATTAATCCCCTTAGTTTAACTTTGAGTCCACACACAGTTCAGCACAAGGTATCTTTACCTAATTTGTTAAATCAAACCAGTTCTGGAACATTTGCAGTATCAGAGACTATCTTCTAGTCCTGTCTCTTATTGAAAAGTCACCTTCAGGTGCACAGCATATGCTGAACTGGGGGCCCAATCTTTCTTTAATGTGAGGAAAGGTAATGTTGCCATCTTTAAAAAGTAAAGGAAAACATGAGAATCAAAACACCAACCACTCTTTGAAAAAAATTTGCATATAAGACATTCCTCATGAACAATGTATTTTTGGGGTTAACCGTGGTCAGTACAGAGACTCAACACCAAGCACAGCATATCACCTACCGAAACAAGATATTTCTCTAGGAGAACTAGATAAAGCAGAGCCAAGGATGCAGAACACACCTGGAGTTTCAGATAAGGTAAGTGAAAGCAATAAGGTAAGAAGTTCCCTCCCCCCGCCTCCAGTACTGGCTACTGCACATGTGGTTGAGCACTGTATTTCCAATGCCACCATGCTTTTCTTTGCAGCTATAGTCCCAGTGCTTTTCTCCAGCATGTGAGGAAGATGAGGACTTGACAAATGGCAATGTGCCCAGGTATCATCTTCTCCTTTAACATTAGCCAAGCTCTACAGCCTCTCAGTCCTCCTACATTTCTTATTTACAGAGCATTCCCTCATTGCCTTAAGAGCAGTTTTGCCCTCTTCACTATTAATTTAATTATTATATTATTATTATGCTATTAATACTATTATTATATTATTAATGCTACCGTTAAATACTATCAAACACAATAATAGCACAAACACTAAGAAATTATCAGGCTCTTATCACCTGTTCTGTATAAGTCTCAAAGTAGCGCAATAGAAGCTTCAATGTCAAGAGCTTCAAAAGCATCAGGACAGTACTTTTGTTTGTTTGTTTGTTTTTCCATGACTCACAGAACTCTTGAGTTGGCTTTCTTAATAGCTTGGATTGCTACAACCCTTCTGCTGCAGAGTGCAAATGATACTGTCCAAACACCATTTGCTACCACACACCTAAGACTCCTTGTCCTATAAAGAAATAAGTTAATTCAAAGCATTATTTTTTACTGAACGTAAGGTTATCATCAACATCTGAAAATGGACTGACCTAAAATATACTGTCACTTCTCATCCTTATTGTGTTTTGCAATTGCTGATGACTTCCTTTGGAAGAAAAAAGGCATTGTCATTGTGATTGAGGAGGAAATTTGATAACGCTGAAACCTTCTTCCTGTGACTGACTCGACACTACGTACGTAAAAGGAGAATCACATTCAAATCCTTGAAAAATCTTAAGTGGCAATTAGTAAGTCAGTAGTAAGAGGTGACAGCCACCATCCCTCTAATTAGGCTACAAATAATGTGAAATACTTTTCCCCTTCAACAAAAAGCTACAGCTGTGCAAGATCTCAAGTGAGCTTTTTCACAACTGCCCTTTCAAAAACATTGGTAAGGCAAGATTTTCATGTCAACAGCGCTCATAACTTTCCCACAGCATAACAAAACGTGGGCAATTGCCAAAAAGACTATTAACACTTCCATGGGGTAGCAAGGAAATACGTAATCTGGATGTTAATGGAAAGTCAAGAGCTAAAAACATGATGTTAAAGAATCACTTTTACAAAATGTACAACTGAGGAGATGTTGACATTTATAATTCAGTTATTCAGTGATCTTCATAACAAAGTATTCAATAAACCACTGTGTGGTACAAACACTGCATCCAAAACTAGAACCAACTCAAAGGCAAATCTCAGATGGTTTAGCCAGACCTAGAGGTAGAGAAGAGTGTGAGTGACAACATCCCTTCCAAATGGGGAGAACAGTGTACTGAAATAAGGAGTTGGTACAAGTTACCGTGATTGTAATCCCTGTTGTGGCTACAGGGTGTTTACAAAGCTACTGGAAACCAGCTAAAGGTGAAAAGCCAAGCTAAAGCCAGTTCTTTAGAACCCCAGAACTGGGTTCTTTCAGACTCTTGCTAAATCACCATTAGCTGCTACAGAATCTCTCAAGTTTGAAATCCTCTGGATCAACTAATGATGAAACCTGTATCAGAAGCTTGTATTTTCTGAACCAGACTACAAATTACTCATTTTACTCACTCCTCCATGCAATGCTTTGATACTTTGCTATCACCAAAATGACTTACAGACACAGGCAAGACAAGGTTTGTGGGCAAATTGCCTATTCTGACCAAGTGATATAACTTGAAGGACAATAAGGGCACAGAAGACCTTTGTAAACCAGCGATGGAAACACTTGTCTTGTATATCCTTCATACACTCTTTAACTTTGTAAAATACCTGCGCTTCTAGAGAGTTCATAGAAGTCCAGTTTTTGTCCTAAGTTTTACATTCTGTCTCATAAAAGATCTGCACTCCCTTTCAGTTATCAGTACAGCCCAGGCACCATTTCCAAATGCTCCGCACCATAAATTTATTGTTTTTAAACCTATCAATCCCAGTAACAGCTTTCTGGAGGCTCAGGTTCACTGCCATAAAGCCCAAGTGGTACAGGACAAGTGACACTAAATTCTATAGATTTGTGTTCAGGAGTACTGGACGAAAACCGACAATCCACCTCCTACTCACAACGGTAATCTGCACCCTCCTCAGATTAAATGCATGCCTTCCACTTTCCAATTAGGAAAACCAGAAATCTGTGGCTCAAGCAAAGAAAACCTAGCTGAGAAATACCTAGCTGTGAGTTGCTACTTTAAAAGAGGAACTCTCTAAGTCAATAGCACTTTAAGCCAGAGCTGTGTGGGAAACCGCATGAGGAGATTAACCACAAAGACAACACTTTCACAATACCTTTCCTACCTCTGCCTGTTATCTTGTGCTTTTTAAATGAGAAAGCTTTTTTTCTTTCTGTTACGAGATTACAGCAAATACACAGAACAATTTAGATTAGATACTCAGAGGTTAGAATAAAAGGAGACAGAAAAACAGTCAGTACAAAAATGTAGAGTTTAAAAAGACAGCCTTCATTGATACTTTCTTCACATTTTTAAACTTTACCCAGCTGAGAACAACTCAGTAGTACGTGGGGAGATTTTTTATTGTGTATGTCAGATGTCTTGAACAAGATCTGGAGTCTTGACCTCTACACCATGTGCCCCTGTGACTAATGACTACTATAAGAATCTGTTATTAGTAAGCATTAGGCAGACTCACGTTTTGAAATCTCCAAGATGCAATACACGTAAGGGGTAAAGATGGCCCATAAAGAAAAGAAATACTGAACAAATTTGGTAAGAAAACTCTTCCATGCACACATTTCATTTACTGCACGGGAAGACAAGGGAAAACATGGGTTAAATTTAGATATATGTACTACTTATCCTGATATCAGCTTACTTTGTGGATTTCTTAGGCAAGGTGCTGAAAACAGTTTGGTAAAAAGAAGTAGGTGACCTAAGTGTGCATTTGGTCGTTTTAAAAATAGCAGATATTTATATTTATATCATTTACCCCTGTCATTGTGAAACAAGACTTTGAAACAAGGTGGAACTGAAATAGCATTTCTGAGGAATGACAAATTGCAGATGAAACCTACAGTGTTAAATGGAGAGGGGAGCATTCAACATATTCTTGATGACACCTGGAAATGTCAGAGAATAGAAGAAAAATAACGTTCAAAGCATATATACATACACTTCTGCATATGGTATCTTTTTACATTTACGATGAATCATACTGATTTTTTGAATACTGAATCCAGCTTCTTTGTGCAGTCTAGTTGGGCAGCATGCTCCCCAATAGTGTAGTGATGTAGGTTACATGAAGAGGAAACAAAGACAAATCAGATAAAAATTAATGTCCTTAAATAATACTGTATTGCTTTAAAGGAGGAGTGTGTGTGTAAACAGATACAATTTTGGTTTTATTTTTCCTTTTTTAGGAAAAAAAATGGGCAAACATTGGGTAAGGAAATACAAATAACATAGTCTGACTTGTAAAGAAGCGTCAATGCCCTGATTCTAAAAATATCAAATGGTGTCTACAGCACATCTGTATACATATGTATTTATAGATAAAATTCTCTTTTTTCATATACTCCAAATATGCTCCACAATGTCAGGACACGAGGTAGTGTTAACCCAGTACAGAACTAAGAAATACATTCCGTGCTGTAGATGCTTTGACAGTCTTGGTGAACCACTGAGAATCACAGAATGGGTTGGGTTGGAAAGGACCTTAAAGCTCATCCAGGCCAAGCCCTGCCATGGGCAGGGACACCGCCACCAAACCGGGTTGCTGCAGTGTTCACTCTTATTTCATAAATCCTTTATAACTTCTGGAGAGAAAAGGCATTGCTTACAACCACACGAAGAAGATACCACTGGTGGCAATGACAGATAAACATTTCTGTTCCCTGCTATAAACATACTAAACGCAATCAATTAAATATTCCAAGGCTTGTATTTATTTACAAACAACTAGGGAGACAGTTTTGTAAGAACAGACAGTAAGCCACTGTTTTCTATTCTAAAACTCATTATTAAAAGTGAATGAGAAAAAGTGAAGGTCATGTTTTGTATTGCAGCTAACAAGAAAGAATCAGTTCTTTTATCAAAATGGAAATGATTTAAAAACAAGTATTACAAGCAGTCTAAAATACCATCCTCTAACAGCAAAACTATTTCTGTATGTTTCTAGCAAATCTTTTGCCTGTTATAAACAAAGAAGGTTCTTGATGACTTTGAAAGAGTGGTTAGTATCAGGCACAGCAGAAAACCTTCTCTTCTTCGCTCCCAAAAAGGAGGACATTTGCAAGGTACAGAGGCCGTTGCGCTACCACAGAATAATCAAAATGCAGCTATGTATTAGAAAAACATTATCATAAACCTGGTTTGGTTTTCAGTTCACCTACAGTAGTCAGATATGCAAAACACATAGGCGTGATGCGAAGACCATCTCTAACTACACAAAATAATTTGATTCGCATACAGGAGAACGTTGAGTTTTGCACAAGGCCACGCTGAGGTCGCATTGCAAGAATGCATTTGTTTTGTCTTGGAGCATGAGAGCGAAGGTATTTTTACATTAAGGAACTTGACTTGGAGCTATCCATGCTCAGAAATAACTCTTTAATATTCTGGGAAGCTATTTTCATGATGTATTGCTATTCGACCATACTGCTGATATGTAGGAAGTTTAGCAGAGAAAATGGGAAACTGAGGCTAGAGGGAAGGTGGAAGAGGAATGTTGTTATTTCAAACTAAATCTGCCATGATTCTTCATACCCATACTCCTGGCATACAGTAAAGCTGAGTCCACTCTTTCTCTTAGCCTCATGAAATCTTCTTGCCGCTATTGCTTATGATACCCTCCAAGACCACCTACTGCAACCATTCATGTAAATGCTTCTGGACCTGGATTTTGTCAAAGCAATACAGAATGAAGAAATCTGCCTGTGATAACTATTTGTGCATTCCTAGGTTAGGCCTGGGATGCAACAGCCACATGTGGAACTGAGGGAGGTGAGTGGAGGTGGAGGAGCAGCTCCACTCTGATGAGTGGAGGTGGAGGAGAGGATGTGACCAGCAGTGTCCTCCTCACTGCTGCAATTGCGTTAACCTCCCTGGCCTCAAATTTTTGCTGGCACGGTTTCCAAACCAGCTCTTGGCAGAAGAATGCCATAAGGATCAATCATGTCATCATGAATATAAGCAGGACAATGTCAATGTCACATTCATATGGACACAGGGTTTCTCTCCGTTTCCAAAAGCCGAGATGCTGTGCCAAGATATTTAAAAACTTAAGCCTGTTAATTTGGATAAGTAAGGGCATTTTTGCTCACTGGTTCAGTATTGACATTAATGGAGTTATGATCCCCTCTGTCATTGTAGGGGACTGAGCTCATCCTTACTGACTCTTCCTTCTGAAGTCTTATGCCAGGTACTTTGAGAAGAGATTAGTTTAGTTTTCCCCATGAGCAGTTTCAAAATATTAGTGGAATATGTTTCTGAAAGACTAAAGGATCAGTCATTAGTGATTTTTTAATCATCCTCTGCCTTCTGGAAGTCCAGTTCAAGGTGCTGTTTTGATTCACAATATACATATCAAAGACGGTATTATGCCTCTCATGATCCCTAGAAAAGGCAATTAAGCACTCTAACCCACTGCAATATTTACAGTAATCCAAAACTTCCTAGAATCAGGCAAGGCCTTCAGCTTGAGGTAAATTCACAAAACCTATCTGGGTTCCCAAGACAGCAAAATAATACAGCAGAGATTATATGAAGAGACAAATACAGTTCTGCAGTTGTCATAGCAATTCCTATGGAAATTCCCGAGAAATTTGGGGTAATTTTGAGGTGGACAGCATCTGGCTGTTTCATTACCAGAGAAGAAAGAGTACGAGAGTAGCCACGTTCCTCACAGGCTATGAGACTGGCAGTCAGGATGACCCCCACAGAGGCAGGCTCCTTTACTGAGTCCAGTCACTGTCAGGCAGAGAATTAGCAGCCTGACCCCACATGTATTTATTCACTTGAAGACAATGCAACCCTTTAAATCTCCTGCTTTGAAATGATCTTAGTTTTGATTTCACATGAAAGAAGAAAAATTTTTATATCTAAATGCCTTATTCCGATGAGTTCCCCAATGCCTTCATATTATTTAGCCACTCAGGTACTTTTGAGAACACCTTTTAGCAGCAGACTAGAACAATGATTTTCCAGCAGGGCTCTGCTTTTCTTTGTTTTAATGTACAGCCCTGCTTAGTGCATACATTCAGCTTCACTTTATAAAAAGACTGAACATCACCTCTGCTAGATGCCAGAACAACTGCAGAAATTAAATTCCCATTGTAAGAGAGACACTGCTGAGCCCTTGGCTCCATACTTGCCTTCTGAAAGCAGCGACTTTCATATTAAATGGATTTCCTGATAAACCTCTGATCAGCATACTATCATTTCAGATCTGACTCTTGACAGGGACTTTAACTGACAACAGAAGATGACCAAAAAAACCTCCCTATGCATCATAACAAGCCATCTGTCACTGGCCCTTGTTTCAGACAATTAGTTATCATGTAATGCTTGCTCCAATTTTCAGCATTTCATTCCTACAGAAATACTCTGACAGTTCCTCCATTTTATTCATGGGTGAACAAGGTTGATATTTTCTGAAGACAAAAACTAACTTCACTGTTTAATTTTCTATATATTCATTGACACGTGTCTTTTACTCTAATACCTTGGTTTGTGTAATACTGAGAGCCAAAAATCCCTGAGTAGCTGGAACAGCTTCAGAATGAATAATGTGAGAATAAGTTTTGTTTTGTTTTCAAACTACTGTTTAAAAATTCAAAGGACAGATTTAATTAAAATGCAGAGTCTTTTCCAAAATTCCTCATAGTCTTTATTATTAACCTACCCCACGCATATTAATTCTTGAAAAATTAACTCCCCTTCTCTGGCAACATTTGAAGGAAAACTACTTTGTGAATTAATTAGTATGGGTGACACACATAATAGGAAAATTTCCGGAAATTATTTTTAATTTTTATTATATACTGTACAAACCTCAATTCCCAGATTCTCCTCTGAGTTTGCTAGCTTTATCTGTAGCCATACACAAAAATAAAGCCATAGCTCTGGAAGTTACCAAGGCCTGTAAAACACAGCTCAAGCTCACCTATGTTAAATTGCTTATGAACAGGACTTCTGATTGCATCTTTCTCGGTTTTAGATCAGTAGAAAAAAAAGTATGAAGAGCATTGAGTAGTTCTTGAGTACTTCCAACCTAGGACTCCAAGCATCAGGTATTCGGACACAAGCTGGAGCACAGGAGGTTCCACTTCAATTTGAGAAGAAACTTCTTCTCAGTGAGGGTGCCAGAGCACTGGCCCAGGCTGCCCAGAGAGGTTGTGGAGTCTCCTTCTCTGCAGACATTCAAAACCCGCCTGGATGCCTTCCTGTGTAACCTCATCTGGGTGTTCCTGCTCCGGCAGGGGGATTGGACTGGATGAGCTTTGGAGGTCCCTTCCAATCCCTAACGGTCTGGGATTCTGTGGTTCTTTGTGCTACATAAATTGCTTTAATAAATATAAGCCTTCCTCACATGATCCACTCCACAATTATATCACTACAGATATGCAGCTGAAATGGAAAGAACAGGGTGTGTGCCATAAGCAAACTGGAGCTTATATGATATAAAAATTACCTTTGCTTTCGGGTATACCACACACCGTTAGACAACCCTAAATTCTGAGAGTGCTCTTTGCAGCTGTAGTAATGTTCCTCAAGAAAACTGACGTGCAGAGACACAATCTTAGGTAAGCTGAACAAGACTGAGGAGTGCCTTCTACTACCCCTCTCCTACTTTACCAAGAATCAAGAATCATTTCATGGTCACTAAGCCCAAGTTGGCCTCCAACCACCACATCTCCCACCAGTCCTTCTCTGTTTGTGAACAGCAAGTCAAGTGAGGCACCTCCTCTGGTAGGTTCACTTACCAGTTGCATCAGGAAGTTATCTTCCACACTCTCCAGAAACCTCCTAGCCTGTTTCCTCTCTGCTGTGTTGTATCTCCAGCAGACATCTGGGAAGTTGAAGTCACTCACAAGAACAAGGACTAGCGATTATGATACTTGCACAGGAACTAATATAGGTATTACCCTTCCCCAGTTCTCCTCTAAATGTCTCTTGGACTCAAGGTTCTTCAACACAGCACACTACCATGGTGTGGAAACCTGGCACTTCCCTGTAGAGAGCAACTACACGTGCTCCACATCATCTCTTCAAAAACACAACTGCCATCCAGCACCTGCCCCTCCAAACAGCAGGCGTCTGGAACATGAGTAAACCTGCCTGTGATGATGCCTCTCAGTGTTTAAAACCAAAAGAAAACTGAACATAACATAAAGGTCTTTTATGTTAGCCCATGAAGACAGTTGATGCTTTGTTTTTCAAAGACTTCTCTTCTTTCACTTAATTTCTAATCTTATAACGTGAAACTTTCACGTTCTGTGGTCACGAGTTTCTTTAAAGGGCACTGGTTTCAGTTCCCTTTCACCCCCAATGTGTGCTCACACACACTGAAAAATGTGTGATACCTGTAATGCCTGTGAATCACAATTTTAATCAAGAGGTTTTTAGCATGAACACAGACGCAGCAGCAAACTTATCTGTATTTATTGCACATTTTAAAGAAAAATCTCTATTTCTTATGAAAAGTTTTTGGTGCATCAAAATGAAGAGATTCTCTGGAAGAAACTGATAGAATTCAAATGAATAGAATTTTCGTGTTCCAGGAAATATTACATGTACTTTTCCTATTTCAGCAAGTAAAAGTTAGGTGAGAGAATACAAATTTAGGAAACCTTACCCCTGAATTGCACTATCATTTATCTGTGCTCAGAAAAACAGCCCTATTCCTTAGAATGAGAGCTGAGATTGTAAAGAAGTGAGAGATGAAATGTAGGGAGACTACAGAGGTCCAGCACTCAGGGGACTACAGTAATAATTCAAGATTACAAAGAACTTTGCATAGAGGTCCCTCCAACATCAGTCGAATTTTCTGAGAGGTGATCTGGAACATCTGCCAGAGGAAGCTCTGCATTTCTTGAGAGATGGCAGGGAAGAAAAAGACAACTTCAGGGAATTATGTGCAAGGATTCAGACAGATGTCAGCTCACGTTCAAGTCGGGCTGACTAGATCTGTGGTCTTTGTGAAAAGCAATGAAGTGACTTTCCTACCCCAAGCAAACCATGATAGCAACCAATTGCTCTTACTGCAGCAGAACGAAGTACGGGGCTTCAGGGATGATTTTTTGGGTCTGGTTTTTTTGTTTTGGTTTAAGGTTGGGTTGGGTTTTTTTGGTAAAGACAGACCTCAGAGAGACAATACTAGAAATTAAACACAAAATAACTGCCTAGTCTCAGTAACAGTAGACTAGCTGTCTTTCAGAAATAGAGGGGTACAGAAACAAGTCTCGTGCACAGCAGGGCATTATGTCAGGCTCACAGTAAAAGCAATGCACTTGAAGTCAAGGTATGCAGTAACCTACTGTCAATTTTTGGAATTCAAAGCAAAAAAGGAAAGGAAGAAAGAGTGCTCTGCTCAACTAGAAAAGACAAGATTATGGAACAGTACAAAAGAAATTCTTGTCCCATAACTTTGACCTTAACATAGCTGCCCAGACACTTACAAACATTAAAGGGAGACACAAAAGTAATTGGAATGTGATAAGACAGGAGCAATACAGCCCACAAAAAGAAAAATCACATTTTTATAATATGCAGTGGATTTACAACCATAAAAAGTTATTATTACTGTACAAAAGCAATGTGTAGCCTTATTCAGAAGATCAGATTAGAAAAAATAGATACATTTGCTATTGGCTGCTGAGAAAAAACTCTTCCTGAGCTGGCAAAGACACACCATTTGTTTTCCCCTCCCCACCTTTGTTCAAGTGGGAACAAAAGAAACCCTTCAGGGGCTATAAAACCTATGGTAATCACTGCTGCACACTCACAATGATCCTACAGACGTCATGGGTGAAAGGCACCATGAAAGAGCTGTGGTGACTAGAGGTCCAAAGGATGAGAGGAGGACCACTGGCTACTTCATGTGGTGAAGAGTGATGTTTCATCAAATCCAAATTAAATCTTACAACATTTTTATATCCTGCCGTTTGCAACACTCCAAAAGAGCTGTAAAATTTAGCTTAAGGCATTTATGAGGAGTTGGCTGATAGTCACAATCCATGCAAACCCCCACTGAATGCACAAGCCGGGCTGCCTGTGAGAGTATCTCTTATCCCCCAGCTAAGGGAAGCACCTTCAACAACCTAGCTCCTAATCTGGTTGCCTAGGAAATATCTACGTTTAGACAACATGAATACCGTCTTAAAGGAATTTAGCTAAAACTGTAGCTCCAGAGACAAACACGCAGGTTGATATTTTGCAGGTCTGAACTTTATGCAAAAGTAGGCACAGAAGGATTTGGACACAGATGGCTTAGGTGGGGAGAAGAGCAACAGGGCACACACTGTTTTTCTGTAAATCAAGAATTAAATCTATTTGGAAGACAATCTTTCTTACTGTTACTACAGGAAGCAGTCCAACCAAAAAGAAACTCAGTAGAAATGCCTTGTATAAAAAAGAATTCACACATGTAGGAAAAAGGAAAATAAAACACTTGTTTGTTTGTTCTCTTCAAAGTTCTTTTTTTCCTATAAGCTTTTAAGAAGAGTGATACAAATTCAACTTAGTGACAAATTCTTTGATTCATTCAGCACTACAGGCAATCTTACGTGGTATATTCAGTAATATTTATGCTAAAGGAAAGCTGTGTAAATAATGTGAGAGTAATGTTTTCTATGTTTACTTGTTAATTTTTATCAGTTTGGTAATAGAAATGCTGCTAATAGTCTGTTTTCCATTTTTGGCTTGTCTCTATGGCTTCATTATGTGATTTTATCGTTTCCATTAATGAATCAAAATAAAATTTAAGCAATATTATAAATGTGGCAAGCAACCATCTGCTTTCCCTTAATTACCAAAAAATCTTAATGCATCTGTGTGTCCTTCTGAATACCAATATTCTCATTTCTCTGTGAGAGCTCACTGCGATGAAAAAACAGATCGGAAAAAGCACTTCTGTCCAAAAATAAAGGCATGGATCTAGTCCAATTGCCCTTTTCCATGCTAAAAGTTCCAATACAATGAGAAACTGCACTATAGATATGGATTAGTGCTTCAATGAAGCGATGAAAACAACTTTTACGTACCGTCATATTCAAATTCATTTCACTAGACCTCCTCAAATTACAGGTTGCATATCAGTGACTGTATCTGCAACCCAGTCAGAAAAGACAAAGGTTTTGTGCACGAGTGATATTTTCCCCATCCCATAAGATTACTGCCAGTCAGATAGGGCTCTGTAGGGAAGCCTGCCCTATTACTCTCCACGGTACTCGACAAGAAAAGTGCTTGTCGCTAGTAATACGCATCTACTGCCCTCCAGAATCACCATGGAATTCACTTAAAATTGAGCCAAGAACATTAAATTCTGCTGTGCTCCAGCTTCGCTGTTTTGTATACTACTAAACATGTTGCACCAAATCAAATCTAGATTGATTTAAGATATGGTCACAACTAGTGATCAAGTTATGAGTGTATAAAGCATAACCTCAAGGCCAAACTGAGGTGGAAAATGCTGGTTTAAGTTCACCCACATGAATATCCATGCAGCTTTGAGGCATGGAGCTACTTAAGTCTCAGTTACTCCGTCAAAAGCTTATATTCCTCGCCAAGGAGAAAGAATTCTTAATTTCCCATCAGTTAGCTTTTATTACTTGCAAATATTATGTTAATCTTTTTAAAAATTATCAGGAATTCACTTCTATCACAAAGTAACCCTAAGAGCTCTTAAATCAAGAAGAAATAAGAATTGTTGTCAGAGAGCAACCATACTCAAAATTCCACGTTACAGAAATACAGTTTCTTTACTCATGTTTCTTCTAAACACAAACAAAAAAAATATGGTTCTGTTCTCCAGCGGTGTGCACTTAAAAGGAAAATACTTGTACACAGACAAAACCAAACGTTTTGAGTTAACTCCCTCATATTTTCCCTGCAGGCTTTCTCCCAACCCAAAAGTATAAAACTTTTATGATTATTCTTTGCTACTAATGATAGACAACAACAAAACACTTTGTCTGATGAGCAGAGAATAAAAGCAATGTTTGATTTTCCCTAGAAGTCAACTGGATGCTTTGGAATAATCCCAGAATGAACATGATTTTACCATACTACAAAGAAGCTGAATTTCAGAGTCAGAGTGGTAAAATAATTTTGAAACATTTGAAATACTTATCTTTAAAAAAAAAAATGTTCATCTGCATTTCATAATATCTTATCAAAGTATAAATACATTGTGAGAATTTAACTATTTAGCTGCATGAAATGAGTGCTAAAATGCAGACAGCAGCTTTTCCTTAGTCCCCGCCAAATAAATCAACAAAGGTTGCTGAGGTGCACTTGAAAACTTATTATATGTGATACAAACCTTATTATCTAGAAGGAAAGCCAAAGCTTGGTGTGTTAAGAAGAAATTTCTTTCAGAAGGAGAGATACATTTTCTACTTATGCTTTTCTAACCTTTAGCATTACTGAGTTACAGCCACTGTTGCTATATACATTTCCAAATCATACCCAATAGCAAGAGACAACTTAAGCTTTACAAAAATCCTCACTAAAGATCAGGCTTATAACTGATAGCACATATAGACTGTCATCATCTCTCCCGTGATACTTAATCCTCCTTAGTTCCAATCTTAGGGAACAAAGACAGAATGGAATTGACTACTTTTTCCATTTCCAAGACTCAAATAACATTTCAAGGGAACTTCTAGGATGTGAAAGAGACGGAATAAGCACATCCAATCATTATGGGAAAAAACCAGTGAGATAAAGGATGAAAGGGAGGATGCAGCAGCAAGTTTCCATCTCAAGTGTCAGCCAGTGGGGAGGAGAACAATGCAAGGAGCCCAACTGTTATCTTTCCTCCTAAGTTGATAGGAAGCCAGAATGAATGAACTCACCATATTGGCTTGAACATGCAGCGTGTCATCTAGGTTAGAGAGAAGGAATGCAGACTGGAGCTTCCTCAGAGCTTCATCAGCCCTCAGATCCTTGCAGAAAGGTCTCAGTAGACTGGTATCTCAAAAAGAGCTGCTGCTTCTTCAGGGGATCTGTCAGACAAACACAGACAGCTTATTTTAAAAGCACTTTAAGAAGGTGCAGGGGAAAAGAAGTCCTAACATGCAAGCAGTAGCAAAAACTAAAGAATATCCCTCCAGGCATCATGACATTGGTCTGTTGGGCATCCATGGGCTAGCGAAAACAGTAGTGAACTACAAATGTTCAAAACCAAAATACTACACTCAGCCTGAAAACTGTGCAAGTTGGCAGCATATACTAGTGGCAGCATGCCCAAAGCAGTGAGGAACACGGTTATGGCCTCAGTCCCTGAGTGCTTGCCAACATCTGGCAACAGATGCTCAGGGAACACATGCTCCCCATCACATCAGCAGTTAGAGGATACATTAGAGCCACTTCCATTCTCCTTGGCTGGGCTGCACCTTTCTCGAGACAAGAGTAACACAACTTCCCTAATTTACCATTGCCTCCTTGGGACCACACTGCATTTCAGGAAATGCAATCCTTCTGGGATTTCAGCTCACAGGAGACAGAGTGAGAGGATGGCTGCATTTCCTACATGGTAAAGATTTACAAAACTACATTTTAATGTTTGAGGTTTTTTCAATCCAATCCAAACACTTCGTGTCGATTCAATAAAGCAAAATATTCTATGACAGTTTTTCAGACTGGGCAAAAATATTTTCAGTCAAATGAAGTATGTGTCAATGTTCTCCCATGAGAAAGTTTTCGCTTTGTAGCTACTTCATTTTTCTGCTAAAAGTCATTCCCATCAGGCGCTAAACAGGACTCCATGCTAGGGAAACATGACAGGAGGAGAACGTAAACAAGCAGAAGGTAGGAAAGCAGCAAAGAACAGAAGTGAAACTTGACCAGACAGCTGGAACAAAGGAAGCCTGAATTAGTCATCAATGCACAAACTCTCGGTGGACAATGATTTTTCCCCTTACAGTTACTGTTTGGCAACTGCCAGTCACGTATGCAGTCACTGGTTTAGTAGGTGCTATGTTGGTTTTCAACAGTGTTACTTCAAGAGCTGCATGTAATGTATAATATAATAAATATAATATAATACTATAATATACTATACTATACTATAATGATATGATATGATATGATAATAATATAATATAATAATAATACAATATAATCCAATATCTGTTTCTTCAACATAGCCTGTTTTCCTCAAGACACCAATTTTGCATTAATTACACCAAATTTCTTTCTTACTGCAGGTACATCGTAACCATCATTTCCAACATTCTACAGTTCGTGCCAGTTAATAGCCCATACCTTCCTTATGTTAAATTACCTGGACATCAGACAGAATCAGAAGTGCTCTATGCAGCAACAAATGGGAAGAACAAGCCTCAGGAAACTACTGGGACAGCCTGCAACCCTCAGAACTTGCTGAAGCTTGAGCCACATCTGAAGATTCAAGCTGAAAGTAACACATATTTAAATCTCTTCAGCTACATCCCCGACTATTCACTATCTGGCCTCAGATCTATCCATTTACCTAGCTTAAAAACATTACATTGAAGTAAAGCTTCTCAAAGTACATATTGATCCCTTTCTTTCATGTGCCTTTGATCTGAAAGCCATACTTTCCTGGCTGCGATCTGCCAGCTATTTTCAGAACTGTTACCAAATACATCACCATAGTGAAGGGAGACCTTATGGCCCTCTACAACTACCTGAAAGCAGGGTGTAGCGAGGTGGGGGTCAGTCTCTTCTCCCTGGTAGCCAGTAATAGAACAAGAGGTAATGGTCTCAAGTTGTGCCAGGGGAGGTTTAGGTTGGATCTAAGGAGGAATTTCTTTACTGACAGGGTTGTCAAGCACTGGAACTTAAAGGTTCCAACCAAAATCATTCTATGATTCTATTCTATTCTATGACTCATTACTACACAAAATAAACAGATCACTTCTCTATCACAATTACTCAAATTCATCCTCCCCTTCTATTATTTTCAGTGACAAACATAACTTAAATTTTGCTGGCTTTTATTATGCCAGCAGTACAATAGATAAACGAAGAATGGGTCTTCCAAAGAGTCCTGAGGGACTGCAAGAGTGGCACCCCCCAGAGCTGTTGTCCATTTCTTTTAAAACCCTTAAAAAAAATAAAAATCTCATAAATCTCTTGTTTTAACAAATGCTTGGTTTACTTAAAGTAGTAATTCTCCAATAGATTTTGATTAACAACTGTTTGAATTATGTTTATGCCATACATGCTTTAAATACTAGGAACATTACCTAAAATTATAATTATATATTTTTGTGTGTATTACATATATATTAAAAAGTACAGTCATATCGGAAGACATATTTTTCCCTAATGTTGTAGTTCAGCAAACGTACCACAGATGTTACTTTTTACAGGTTTTTTTTTTTTAGTTAAGGAATCACTTTAGAAAACTGCAGCTGTACTTCTCCAGATGTTTGCAAGAAACAGGTTTCTGATGAAGGTATTTTTCAGAGAAAATTGAGAAAGACATAGACACCACATCAGGATGGACGCTCTCTCCCCACTGGACACAGATCTGGGGGTAAAACCAGAGCCAAATCCCAGACTGCTGGTTAGCAGCACTGCTACAGCACACTATTGCAGCTACCTAGCACATCACGACAGCTACAGGAGTGCATTGCAGCTCCCTGAGGTGCCAGCACTTGGGCATTTGGATATGGCTGACGGTGTCCTCCTGGCAACATGGGGAGCTAGCTCTTAGTTCTCTGGGGAAGGATGACAACACCTGACGCCATACAGATGCTACACAGGGAGTTGCCCTCATCCGCAGCAAGCTGGGGCTGCCCTGTGTCCCTTGACCAGGATGGCTAAGGCAGGGGGCAGGCTGCAGCCATCACCACCGTTCTGAGCCCACAGGGTGAAGGCACAGCAAAAATACAGTGTTATCCTCCCTCGTGTGGAAGAAATCCAATGCCTCCTAAAACTAACAGAGATATTGACTGTTTTAATGGCCAAGCTCCTCTCCCTCTGCTGGCTGGCCTTCAGCTGAGAAGCCATTTAGCTTGTAGGAATATTAAGGTGCTGGGGTGATTGTATCCCCTGTCTCTCCCTGAGGAGGGAAAAAAGGAACATAAATACACCAGTGCCAACCTGCTGCATGACTTTTCTCAGTAGGCCTATGGATGAAAGAAAACTGTTGCCATTGCAGAAAGCTGTAAAACATACACCCTGATGCAAGGACAGGATTCCTGCCACATTGCATGTGCTCATTTGGCTGGAAGAAACAGTAAAGCTCTGCAGACAACCAGAGGTTCACATCTTTGAAGAGCTACTTCTCATAATTCAATGCTGAAAAGGTCTAAGCAAGAACAACGACACGTACAAGTGTGTAGCAGAGGTACAATAAGCCACAAAAAAAACCCCCAAGAGATCTGAGCTAATTACTTATGAGAGATCCCTCATTTTATATTTAATTTTCTATATCATCTATATCCTCATAGAAGGACAACTACTACCAACTACTGGAAAACATGAGGCAAGCTAGGGCCCTAGATAAGTCTCTCATCTACCCTATTTACCTACCAACTGGAAGGTAAGAAAGCGCAGAATTCACTGATGAGACGACAAATTGCCACGTCAGGCATACACCTCCATAACACTGGCACTCAGAGATGTTGAGAGAATGTTGAGCTCCTTGAGAAGGATGTGATTTGTGTTGATCAGAGAGAGCTGTCACATGGAAAGCAGTTTGCATTCCCTGCACTTTATCAGCACTTCACTTGTTCTGCATTAACAGTTCCCAGCATTCACTGGTGAGAAACCACATCTTGCTAAGACTGAGATGAGAGAGCAGTTCAGAGTCTCTGAATTCATGTTATCCACTTTTTGAAACTATAAAGTTCACATATTCATGGGTTTTCTTTTCAGCACACGTAAAAGCTTAAAACTAAAAAGCAAAACGTTCAAACCAGCATATTATCAGCACAAAAACCAGAGCTCTTTAGGTGATCCAGAGTTCCCACGAGCAGGTGCACCCAATATTTTGGGAGTTGCCAACACTTCACTGCACAGATGAATACTTACAAATAGGTGAGAAAGGAAGAAAGGACCACCAGACAAGAGAAGAGAAGGTGATGAGAGGGAAAGAACAGTGCTTTCAGACACGGGCAAAAAAAAATACTTTTCACTGTCATGTAATTAGGTCTTAGGGGAAATCAATAATAATTTAACATAATAGTGCAAGTTAGAGGCATGCAGAAATTATCTGTTAGGATGATGGCAAATCAGAGTATTTGTGCTTCCCGACTGGCAACGTACTTGCTTACTAGAATGCCATGTATTCGAGTAGAGATTTCTTTTTGCTAAATATTGTGTGATTATTTCTCTGTGTATGTGCACATTAATGGCCACAGAGACTCTCTGTTCTGAGCAGCAAAGCCTATTCCATCTCAGTCAAATATTGCTATGTCCTGTATCTGCAGTATATTTCTACTCTAAATGCACAATATTCTCCTTGGAGTCTATTCAAAATGCTTTACAGCTCTAATGAATATGATAATCCCTTAACTAAAGCCTGTCCATCAATATTTTCAGCATGCCAGGACAACATAATTTTCTTTCTGTGGTATATCGGTATAGATGTTTATTTTTCTTCTATGCACTTCACTAGTGCATAATTATACCTTCAGTATGACCACTCTAAAGGTCAACACACTAAAACAACTCATGATAGTGGTTTAGGAGATTTCAAGAGGTTATAATGACCTTGCTCCTCTGTCATTTTCCTTGGGAAGGAACCAGGTGATCACAGGAAAGCCATAGCATGCAAGGTACTGACTTTTCACTGCTGAAGTGCACTTTCTGAAACTGAAATGAACACTGTATGAGAGCCAGTCCCCAAAAGATTTGTCAGTAAAGTGCCTCGGTGCATTATTACATTTATATAAAGACAAAGTAGCATGCTGGGCAATTGCAATTGTGATCACCCAGCCTTTTCTTGAATACAAAAGAAACACTGCAAGTGTATTTATCTTCCGTGTAGACAGACTTGGGTGAAATGTTCACAATGGTGAAAAGGGCAAGATTCAAGAGGTCAGAAGCAGTCAAGAGGAAACAAGGATGGAAAAGGGGAAATTAGGGCATGATAGCAACAGCAAAAGACAACCAAAACGGGCCAGGGTATATTAGGTATGATCTCAAGCAAGCAGTGGTAGCAGGAGGTAGAAGACCAAAGAGGGACATGGAGAAGGATGAGAGTGAGGTGTGAGGCAGACTCACCTTGACAGTGAAGACTGCATGTAGAGGTCCAGGGAGAAAAGGAGCTTCGAGTTGTCTTTAGTGTCTGTGAGAAAATGAATGGAGTTCAGAGAAAATGGAATGACAGGGCCAGGAGACATCACTTATGTCCTGGTTTATGCAGGTGAAAAAGGTAAGGAAAGTTAAAGGGATTTCATTGCTTGAACTTCTCAAAAAGGTCCTGCGATGTCAACGTATTCCCTTCTTGGAATGAACTCGAGTTCACGATCCCTTGCAATGTCTGTGGAGGCTTTGCTACCTGGTAGGTTTTACAGTGAAATAAATGCTCACTTTTGCAGCTTTACCTGCCAAAAGGAAACTTCAGTCTCAGAAGGGCACTTCAGTACTGCAGAAGGGCAGTGGTACTAGAAAAGGTCATCAACTTATGCTGTGTGATATGAAGGAGAAGCACCATCCAATAGACAGACTTAAGCAAGGGTTTGGCCCATGACAGAAATTCCACTTTGTAACATTAAGACATCGTGCAGTGCTGTGACTGCAGCACAGGGTTTCCAGCTGAGAAATTAAGTATCTGTAATAAAGTATTTCTGTAGGCAGCCTGCCTGGGAAATCATGTGTACACTTAATTCAGTGGAGAAAGTAGCTCAGCCTTGCAAAAAATATTGCCCCTCAGTCTAAGTAAGGTCATCAAGAGCCACAGTTATCCACCACATAACAACCCATCTGCCAGGAAAGCTGGGGAGGGACATTTTACCAGGGCAGGTAATGACAGGACAAGGGGGAATGGTTTTGATCTGGAAGAAGGTAGATTTAGAGTATATAATAGGAAGAAATTCTTTACTGTGAGGGTGGTGAGACACTGGCACAGGTTGCCCAGGGAAGCTGTGGATGCCCCCTCCCTGGCAGTGTTCAAGGCCAGGTTGGATGGGGCTTTGGGCAACCTGGTCTGGTGGAGGTGTCCCTGCCCATGGCAGGGGTTGGACTGGAGGAGCTTTAAGGTCCCTGCTAACCTAAACCATTCTGTGATTCTGTGATACTATGAAAGTATAAGGTAAATTCCAAATCCTGTTTTGTTACCAGGCACATGCAGCCAGAACAAGCAGCACCGCTGCCAGAGTGCTACCAACGCAGGAGTCTGTACTTGGCAGTGGGACTTCTTCCTCTCTCTTCTCTGAGCAGGAGCAAAGCTTGTGCCAGAAGAAGCTGCTGGCAGCACTGGGCAGCCAGCTCATGGAGGGCAAAAGCACTTCTTCCTAGAGAGAGCCCCAAACACCCCTGCTCACTTCCAGCTGCCTTTTGCTCTGTATATTACTCCTAGGAACAGCTCTCCTTTCACCATCGTGCATAGTCAAGTGTTTAATTGCCTGTTAAATCTGAATTTGCTGTTGTCTTACTCTGTTGGTAGCTGTGTCAACATGACACATGCCAGAGCTGGATTTGGCTCTGGTCCTTGAGCTGGAAACCTCTCACCATTCAGCAAAGCTTGTGTGCAGGCTGCCGAGTGTGACGGGAGGGCGGAGGACAAGCAGTAGCTGGGCACTTTTCCTCGGGCTCGCCTCCTGTCAGGGGTCTGGGCTAGCACATCTCCCATCCTGTATCTACACTGGCATCTGCCTCTCTTCCCCGGTCTCCTCTGATCTTTTCCACCCATGATTTGGTTAGCAAGTTCCTAAACTGAAGTGTTAGAAAACAGGTGGGAAGGATCCTTCATTTCAGGAGGACCAACAGGGCCAGGGAAACCTGAAAATGCTGCTTGTCCCCAGCATCTCCAAGAAGCCTTGCAGCATTGGATTTCCTCTTCTTACCCAGATGATCTCACACATGAAGGCAGAAGTAAAGAAAAACTGAATGAACTAATCCAGCAGAGCTTGGTTCAGCAATGCAAACACTGGGTTCTAGCTCCAGGAGAAGTATAATTTCTTCTTTTACATTTTCTAGAATCCAAGGCAACCAATTTTTTCCCATCCAGGCATTTAAAATTCAAGAGTGATCTCAGAACAATGTAGTAGTGAGTAGCAAAGAAGAGGAATTATCAGTTATTGAATAGTTATCAGGGTAGCAGAAGGTGTTGCAAGCTTTTCTGCAGCACCCACATCCCCAGAGGAGGAACACAGGGTGAGAATACACAACCAGCTAACTTTGAGTAAAAAGAGCAGGTAACACAGAGATACTTATTGGCCATCTGCATGCATATCTCAATCACAGAGCTATAAAGAGTAATTTTGAGGTACTTTCAGCCCTTCATTGGAAGTGGGGTAAGCCATCTCAGATTTGTCTCAGAGGCAGGAACATTTCTACCTGGTAATTGCCTCGAAGCAGCTGTCAGGTGGGACCTTATCTCTTGCTTTCAGCAGCAGCATCCCTGGGTCTGTGCAGTGCCACAGACTGTCCCCCTACGACGTGCTGTAAGGCATGCACGATAAGAGCTGCTGCTGATAAAGGGGAGCCCTTTCAGCCCTCCTCCTCATCCCCACGGTGGTAAGTTTGCAACTGTCCAATATAAAATAAACGGTTTTACTCTGCTATAGATGTTTTGCATCATGTGATGCTTGCTGCATCAAAGAGCTTGCTGCAAGTGCTCGTGTGAGGTTTTGTTTCTTCAGTGCTGCCTTTTTGGCTGTTTTCTCTGAGCCGCACGCACACGCAGTGTTCACGTCCTGCGCAAGCACAGCCAAAACAGACAAACTGTGCAAAGGGGGCTGACTCAGTTGCAGCCATGCATTTAAACTCATCACTGCGAGTGGCACAGAGATCACAGTGGGCAGCTGTGTAGAGGATAGGGAACACGCTCTGCTGAGGTCTACATGGGTGACAGGTGGGTAACTAATGAAAATGTAAAAATGGCAGCTCTGTGCATTAAGCAAAAAACTCTTAGATGGAGTCAAGCAGCGCATATCAGTTCACCAAACCCCTCCCCCCAAAAAAACAACAAACAAGAGAACAATCATTACATGTGAGCTGCTAAGGATGCCTCCACCATAAGTTTCTACACAGCTACAATCAGGAATGTGGGCAGCACTCTCTGGAGCTGTGCTAGAGTAAAAACAGCTACCCATCTACGCCAAAAATTTAGCTGACTGTCACCTGTATTGTATTGGTCTACCAAAGCTCGTGCATATTTATCAGGGTAAGCAGTCTTTTTTAACGTACTATCAAATGCTACTGCACATAGTAAAAGTTCCCACTCAGTCCACATCAAAAACACTGTCAAAAAACCCAAACAGAATCACTGTTATGCTGAAGGAGGGCTTAGCAAATTACTCCCATGTGTCAGACATAGACAAAAGAGACTTTTGGCATATGTCAAGAGAAAGGAAACATGGCACAAAGTAATGTAGGAGTGGGGACATATGTCTAAAACCAGTAAGGAGCTGACTTGCTGAAGCAGACAGTGGTATAGTGCTCAGTGCATTTTGAGAGCACAAAACAGAATGAGCCAAGGAGGAAAGGAGAAGAGGAACACTGGTCTCCTGACTGCTTCAGGAGCATGAAAGCAACTGGGTCTCCAAGTGGCTGCAAACATCCCCCAACATCCACTGACAGGAGCAGCAAAGACCCATCTGCCAACTCCAGGCAGGTGCCAGTTATACTGAGAAGCACCTCATATTTGGGACTGTACCTTCCTGAACTTGACATGTCCAGTTTCATATTTCTATCACTCAATGCACCCTTTGTTCCTACAGCGTAGTTTTTAGTCTCCCTATTAACTCTCTCTTCCTGTCATGGCATCCTTCTTCACAGTTGATCCATAAATTAACAGCAAGCCATTACAAAACTTCTCCTACCCCTTCTCTGAACAAAGGACAAGAGAATGCATCTGAAATAATAAATGCAAGTAATTGCTTCCAGCCCTCTGCCTTACCTAACATCACTTATTTTCCCAGATTCTGATACTTTGAGCCTGCAGTATAGCTCCCTATTAGCTTTTCAGACTCAGAAAATTGTTGTAAACATGAACTTTTCACACTTAATGCAAGCAAGAACTGGATCCCCCTCCACTCCAACAGTCAGGATGGTAGAAATTTCTAACGGACTGTAAAAAATACACCTCAGGTTTACTAAATTATTTACAAAACCATTACTTCTGCCCTCAATGCCTGATTCAAATCAATGAGACCTGGGAACACAGCACTGTGCAGGAATAGGTTTTCTAAAATGCAAAATACATCTGTTTTCACTCTGTACAACATAAGCATAGATTTAGTGACTTAGCAGGCTTAAAAGCAGAGCGGATCAATGAGAAAACCTTGTGCCCAGCTGGGGTACATTGTTTTCTGGAGGTCTGGATCAGAAGGAAAGTCATACTGATCTGGCCTGCCTACTACCTGGGGCTAGCCAGGTAACCAGAGTAGAAATTTGGTAGAAGCAAGATACAAAGCCTGCCTTCCACATTCCACACAGACAGAGATTACAGGCATGTCCCAACCCTCGTCTAAAACCACAGGGACAAATAAGATGAGGGTCTTTTCCTCTTCATAAGCTCAGCAGTGTAAGCTGTTTGATGCCAGCCTCTTGCTAAAAACCTGTAATGACTTTCCTGACAATTTAACTCGTACGTGTTCATGTTTCAATTGCAGCCTTTGCAAGAGTTGTGAGCAGAGATGGAGAGGACTGGGCAGTCAGCTGAAAAATCATATGGAAAGTTAGAAGAAGTGAGGCATAAAGTGATTCTCCACTGACAACAGGGGACCTCCAAGTTAGCTGTCTTGCAACCAGTTGTTTAACCTGTCTTTCTAGACAATTGGGTTTGGTAGTAGCTGTGATAATAAAGACAGAGATCTCTACTTGAATACAGAAAATTGTATTTATTTTTTATGTTTTAATCCTGTCTCCAAGATCAGGGGCAGTGTAGAACGACATCCATCTGCTGCTTACTGCATATGTTCAACCTTCAAGGACAGTTTTCTCAGTCACAGTTGTACCAGCCCAGCTAGAAGCACGGTTGTTTTACTGGCCCTTCTCAACAGACTGAAACAGCCATCCAACCACCTCTGGATCTCTCTGTGTGATCACAGCTTCCACACCACTTTAAGCTGAAAAGCTTCACTGCAGGCCACAAGGATCACTGCGGTTTGGATACGTCTATCATAAGCATTTTCATGGTAGCAAGTAAGATAAACTGAACAGCATTCCTCATGCAGTTTTCAAAGACTGCTTAGCTAGCTTCAAAATTTCACTTGCATCAATATGTAACGCACAGCATTTTTACCTTTGCTTTAAATACGCATAAACCAAGTGGAACTCTGAATGGCTCAAGATGAACTGGGACAAATACTGCACCAGTGAAGACAAGTTTGTAATACAAATCTCCTGAAACGTGAGTTCACAGCGGCCCCACAGTGAGGCACACAGAGAACTGCAAATAAAATAACTTCCTATGTGGAGACAAAAAAGTGAAGTAAAAGCATTCCACCTTGCAGAGCGGAGAAGTGAGTCAACTGCAGAGCTTTCTAGCTTCTTGAGAGCCCTGAGAAGTTAATAATCTTTGGCAAATATATAACCAAGCTCTGAAAACATTTAACAAATTTGACCAACTTGATATGATTTTAAGAACTCTCTGAAGTTTCATTAAAATGTTGTATTTGGCTTCTCTGAATTATTAAACTGCCTTTTCAGAGATGATAAATGACAGAAAAGAAGCAAGTAAACAAGTAGAAATACATCATAGAAATACAACATAGAAATACAAGTAGAAAAGGCATCTCCACAGTTAATCGGAGGGAAGGGGCTGTAACCATCTCAGACAGTAAAAAGTAAAAATAAAAGAGCAATTACACTTAACACTGACGCAACCTTTACTGTGGAAAAGATAAAAGACAAAATAGCCATGCAAATGAGAAATCAAACACTGCTCAAGTAATGTACTTGACTCCACTTGTTTTTTAGCCAGTATGATGAAATGGATACAGAAACCATCAGTACAAAATTTTCTGCAATTATGTTTTTTAGGAAAACTTCCCTATGATTGTGCTAAATTGAGTCACTTTATCTGCAGAGGACTGGTTCCAGTTACAGGTAGATTAAAATCCCACGTGCATTATTTAGATACATCTTCATCTTTAAATTTGCTGTCTCCTAAAGCGAATCACTTTATACTAGGGCTGTGGATACTGGAAGAAACATTAATTAATTGTTTCCTCTTAAAATGTCTTGCGAGAAATTTCAGTTTCTATTGGGAATCTGCACAGTAGGAGAACATTTGTAAAATATATTGTAAAGAGAGCCTTCTTCCTGACTTACTGTCCGTACCACTGGCATTGCAGTTATCAGAGTCAGTGTTCAAGTAACATCACCGCTGCACAGTTAGCATTTTTAGAATAGAAACATCCCTGCAATATAATTTCACATTGTAACAAAGCCTGACATGAACAAAAAGCAAAAAAAGTTCTTCTTAATTAGTTTATCTGTCATGTGAAAATAAAGAGATGCTCATAAGGTGCTATGTAAAACTATTTTAATCCATTCAAATATACAGCACTTCAGCTGGATAAAGTGAGCCCAGAATACATTTCTTATCAGAACTACGGTGACAATTTAAGCTTGACAGGTATAAACGCATTACAAGTTATCTAACAAATGTTTAGGATATTCTTTATTACTTCTGAGCATCTGTGAGAGTTCTTATTTTGTTTTCCTTAGTGAGGAGAAGCTCTGGGAACAGGGAATACATTTTTGTGTTTCACTGAAAAGCAGATGAAAGGAAGACCTCCCTTTTCAGAGACTGGCACTACTTCAAGATAATGAAGTATTTATTTGGACAAAAAAGGAAGTGACATGAAATGACAGTCAAAAAGAAAAAAGATCATTTACACAATAGTCTCCCTGACAGAAGTAAAAGCGGAGAAAATTATTTAAAGTATTAGACTTTGAAGTATCAGACATTACAAATACCGAATGCAATTTCCCACTGCTTTTCATATTTTGGAGACATTCACACCTAGGAAAACAGAGTACCAAAGGTGAATTGCCTCCACTTTGCAAAGATGTAACCACGTATTATGTATTCAATCAGGTCAGTTAAATGTCTCCTCCGTACCCTTGTTGGAGTTGGGAGTAGATCTGATGCTTCACTGCTAAGGTGATCCTCACCAAGTCGGAAACTCAGAGACAAAAATCCTGCCAAAACCACATTGCTGCTATCTGTTTTCTTTCCCTTAAAATAAAAGGACTATCATATTTTCTGCTAAGGAAAACAGCCTCTTCTCAGTTTATCAGCAAATAGGTCTGTTCCAGTGCTTGACTGAAGGGAGACCTTATCACCCTCTACAACTACCTGAAAGGAGGGTGTAGCAAGGTGGGAGTCAGTCTCTCCTCCCTGGTAGCCAGTGACTGGACAAGGGGTAATGGCCTCAAGTTGCACCAGGGGAGGTTTAGGTTGGATATGAGGAGGAATTTCTTTACTGACAGGGTTGTCAAGCACTGGAACAGGCTGCCCAGGAAGGTGGTGGAGTCACCATCCCTGGAGGTGTTTAAAAGACGAGGAGATGTTGTGCTTAGGGACATGGCCTAGTGGTGGACTTAGGGCTGGATCAATGGTTGGACTCCATGATCTTAAAGGTCTTTTCCAGCCAAAACCATTCTATGATTCTATTCTTTTGCTTCTGCAGGATCAAGTAGTGCCTTCACCTCTGACCAGGCACTTTCTTCTCTCCTTAGAAATATCAGAAAAATCAAATGGAAAAAACCCACCTTTCCCTGGTTGCAGACCCACACAGTAAAGGAAATACTTCTATGTACATTTTTAATACAGAACAAGAATAAAAGTGTTAAATAATCCACTGTCACTCTCTTTTAAACCTAATAAAACTCCATTTGTTTGTGTAGTGGTAACAGTAGTTGTAACCAGTTCTCCAGAAGGTGCAGGTAGTCGCTGAAGGCAAAACATGCAGACAGATTTTGAAGAGCTAGCAGTTACAGAGCTGGGTTTTGCAATATGTGTGTCACACACAAAGTTGTCTTTTTGCCTCAGACAATTTGACAACAGCACAGTTTTAAAGGTGAGGGATAATGCTGCCTAAGCAATAAGTTTTCTTCATTTTCCTACTTAGAAGTACATTTCAGTGAAGTTTCTAAATCAAGTGGAAAATGTTGAACTACAGATGAGCCAAAACCAATGTGTGCATAGACCAAGAAGTGACTGCTACTCAAGCATTCTTCAGAGGTGGTTTTCCATGGCAAGAAAGTGAATGAATGTGCTTCCCGCTCGAAAATCATCCTTTTAAGAAAAGTGTCAGCTAGACCTGACAAGACATTTGAATGATACAAGGATGCTACCGAAAACCTTATTGTAGCACGTGTCAGATTGTGACAGGGTGCCAAAAATGTCACTGAACAGGAAGAAAAAAAAGGGGGCTCCATTTCCCTGCTATTTCCACCCCACATTTCAGCCACAGAGCAGCTGGCTTTGCCCAGAGCTTTTAATTAGAGGGTGAAGAGCCTGAAACCCAATTGTGAACCCTCACCCACCTGGAGAGGAGGTTACTTTAAAATGTGCTTTTTTTCTTTTCCCCTTAGATGAGAGAGACTGCAAAGGCACTACAATTGTCTTAATCCTACCCAAGAGGAAAATGTTAATGTTTTATTCAGCTGGCAAAGTACTTATGACACATGCTTAACATAAGATCTAGAATCCAGGCACATGTTTAAATACCTCTGTGGCAGTCCCTTCTGGGCTGGTGCTAAGGCTCCCATCAAACTGTACGCGGATGATTTTGTTTAGCAAAAACAGAAAACCTTCTTCTAGAGAGACCAAACATCATAAAACCAGAAACCCAGCGTAGAGAAGATGCTGCCCACTTCTGCAACCCCATGAAATGCAAGCCAAGCTCAAAGCACAGACGTTTTGAACTAGTTCCCCAGCTGAGAATTGCTCTTTTCAGGGACAAGACCCAGACATTCTGGACTAAGAGGTGAAATCTTGAATGAGCCGACAGATACTGATCAGGAGTGAAATTTCAAAAATAAATCCTCAGCCAAAAAGCAGGCAAGGAGATACAAAGGCCTTCTCTAGTCCTGTCCTGCCCTCCTATGCCACTGTTTTGCTGGTGCATCTCCTGGTTCTTAAGTCACAGCCACTGTCAGTGCTTAAGAAAACTGACATCTCTTTGCATGCTCAAGGTGAGAAAGGTTGCTCAGCTCTCACGCAGTACTGAGATGAATTCTATTTCCTCTATGAGAGAGAAAACAGAAGAGCGATGCCTGAGCCCATGTGGCTGATGTAAAAGAGACAAAGGGCCGTTCCGACATTTGAGGTTCTCAGCACTCAAAAGGAACATTTACAAGTTGTGAGGACTTCAGTTTACCTAAAAACGAATGCCTGTAGCTCTACAGAAAATTTATCTGATATTTAGATGCATAGGCCAGTTTTGTGTTTAAAAAACACAGTTCAATAGTGCCTTTACATAGTTTTTCATATTGTGAAATTTCAGGGACCTATTGAAAAGCTGACACTCTGAGTAAGCCAGACAAATTACCCAGAAACTTCACGTATTTCCCCAGGTATTTGGGGTTCACCCAGATCACTGCAAACTAAATGTTAAATGCTGTGTTTTTAATGCAAAAGAGATTATAGAGAGATTATCTCTGTAATCTCTTTTATAAAGAGGGTTATTATTATCTATTTCTATAGAGCCTAAGACAATCAGGAGACTTTCTGTTTATTGACATTCGCTGCCACGTGGGCATCTCATTCCTTCGTTTCTTCAAGACCTCCCACCAAAACTGGTATTTCTGAATGCAAATTCCTAGTTCCTCATGCCATGCGTTCAAAAGATGGAAAGGAATTCCCTGTTCAGAGGAAAAAGAGTGGAAAAAACAGAGATGTCAGTAGTGCCTGGAATCCAATTTACAAACTCTTCAGTGTTTTCTGAAGCCTCTGCTGCATCACACAACAGGCAGTGGGGACTTTGCTCCCAGCCAGAGCAGGAAATAAAGAAGTAATTTTCCAGTTATACTGTGCCTGAAGTGTTCAGCGTACTACAGGAAGTCCACAGTCACCAGCTATCAATCATGATTAGCATACTTCAATGGCATTTCGTTTTTCCCATGGGTCATCAGGTGGCCCACATGTGTGCTATAATAATTACCTTTCATTTCAATGGTTTATTTTTTACCTCTTACAGTCTAAGTTATTAATTTTCCTTTTCTGTGGAAAACTAGTCTATATATAAACTGTACTCTGCCTACCTTCCACTTGTTGTTGCATTGGTAACCACAGCTCTGAATGAGGGTTGTTTATCAGGAATGTTAATGGCAGTCTAATTAATAGAAGCTTGATTTTAAAATAGGAAAAGAACGAACATTTAGTGAAATAAATGAAAAGCAACAAAAGGCAAGGCACATGATTGATGGGAAGTGGTGGCAAGGTCCAGGAAAATGAAAGTTATCACGTTCATCACAAAGGCTGTTCCTCGAGATCACCCTGATGAACCAATATAACAATACCAATAAAGGTCAAACACCTTCCATCGTAAATCTGTTAAGTTTCTGATTATGCCAAATTTTAGACCATCTCCATAGATCAGCTGGAGAAACAGACAAGTGCCACAGTTTTGTCATATCTCAGTGCCCAGACCATACTTTCAGATCGTGAGAGAACTGATTTTATCTATTTAGAAGTTGAAGTTTCTTACAATAGTTATTTCCTGGAAAGAAAAGTTCTTCCAGATTTAATGGGCACCTCTCTGAAGAGCTATACAATGCAAAAAACAACCAAACAATTCTAACAAGTGGTGTTTTATTGGAAGATTATCTCATCTTCTCCAGAAATCTTTTTTCAGTTTTCTAATATGTTACCCTATTGATTTATTTTCAGTTTCCTCATATTTATATGATTACTTTTCACACTGCAATAATATGAGGATTAAAGAGTGTGAACAAGTTTTCCCCTGTTCAGACTATTTAACCTCAATAAAATGAGAACTGGAAGTGATTATTTTTGACAAGCCTTCACTCTGCAGGCTACCAGTGGCTAGACAACTACCCTTGTGAAATAGATGTCGACACACAATTTATATGCATGACATTTCCTCTGTCCAAATGAAGATGTCAGCAAGACCTAAACACTTCAAGTCAGCATGTAACAATTAATCTTGGAGTGAGTAAAATCTGCATGACACTTCCGTGATGCAGACCATTCTTATTTATAATGGAAAAATAATTCATGTTCCTATAAAGAACAAAAGACACCAGCACTGTAGCCCAGGACTCTTACTCAAAGTTTAGAGTATTTTACACTGTTTAAGTCACTAAAAAGCTGTGAGAGGTAAAGATTTTGGTTTTACAAAATCAGGTCCGACTTAACACACAACAGCCAGGCACGTTTCTGCTGTGCCTGAGGCGCTGGGCGGCTGTCGCTGGCTTCTTCCATGACAGCAAAAACTGTCTCACCCCTGAAGAAAATTTGCAGAGCTTGTTTGGGAGAGGACACAACTCCACAACCATTTGCCCACTAGACAGCACATACAAGGGAAAACCAAGAACACGTCAATATTTAAATGCTACTAGAAGTTACCCGTGTATAGCAGAGTCTCACCAGAGAGAGGCTCAAGCAGCAGATCTGATGCTTCAGCCACCCCCAGCCACCTCTAGCCCTCACAGAAATTTTGACTGCTAACTTAATCAGTTTTCCCAGCAAGCACAAGAAGTGGAAATGTTTCTGACTGAATTTCACAAAGTGAAGCCTTTTGGTACCTCCCAGCCCTTTTCCAAAAAGCCACAACATTATTCCTGGGCAGGACAAAGAGGTATCATGCATCCTCCTTTCTCCAAGCCCATGTCCTGGCGCCAGCCTCTGGGATGCTTTAGGGCTCACAGGCAGCTCACTCAGCACCAACCATTGCTGAGAGGCAAAACTCGCTGCTCAGGTCAGTGATCTTTAGCTAAGCTCTACTCCTCAGGGTGTTTTCTTAATGGCTTGGGGACCAGCCCAAGATGTTCTCTACCAGGAATATCTAACATACAGCAAGCAAAAGGCACCTCACCTGGTAGAAGGGCAACACCATAAGTTACAGCTGCCCTGCTGCTTTCCCTTGCCCCCCTTCTTGCTCACTGTGGTGCTCAATACAAACTGGGAAGTGACTGGAAATTCAGCAACACTTGTAATGTTTTATTTATATACAAGCACTCACTAGTTCAGAATGCAAAATGAAATCTAGAATAACTCATGTTTTATTTATATACAAGCACTCACTAGTTTGGAATGCAAAATGAAATCTAGAATAACTTGGCATTTCTGTCTTTGCTGTAAAGTGCTAAAAAGTATTTTTAATTAATCCTCAAATATTAAAATACATGAAAAAATATCTAAAACAGCTGATAATTCTAAAGTCAAGCGAACAGTGGAGATCAAAATGCAGTCTTCATTATTTGAAATACACTAAATTAAGAAAAAGCTTCCAGCAGCAACGTGTCCCCAGTCATGCTTCAAAGGCACAGGAGTAGAGAGAGGCACTACAGAAAATCAGTGGAGATCAAAATGCAGTCTTCATTATTTGAAATACACTAAATTAAGAAAAAGCTTCCAGCAGCAACATGTGTCCCCAGTCATGCTTCAAAAGGGACAGGAGTAGAGAGAGGCATCACAGAAAATGAGCACCGAGGGTTACCCCGTGGGTGTCAGCACCTTTCCCAGGGATGCAGCGCACTCCTCCACTACTGCAGGCTGGGGAATGAAACCTGCTCTGTACCCTTTCCACGCAGGAGACACCAGCACCAGCCTCGCACATGGAGACATCTTCCTTATGAAGGCACATAACAGTTTAGGCCGCACACATACAGTCCTGGTTTGCATCAGCTTTCTAACACTATGTTAAAGAGATACCTCACTAGCACTATTCTTAGAGTGAAAGGAAAAATATTAACAGAAAACAAGTAAGCATAATCACATAGGTATAAACACCATTTCCACATTTTTATTGGCTTGTTGCTTTTAACTCTCACAAAGTACTGGAATATAGTGGCAGACCTAAAGGGAATGTGTCCAAAGTCTCCTGCTAAATTTTTGTCATTTTTTACTCTCTGTCAAAGCTCAAATTCACCTCCCCAGGAATCCTACAGATGAATGCACGCTGTTTGCAATTTGTGAGGCGTACCTGAGGTGGTGGAAAACAGCTCACAAGCTCAGCATCACTTAGACTGTTTGCCTATCCCAGCCACAGAACAACTTTTTGTGCCCATCCTAGCTCACGATTACACTGATGAACACATTTAACACTGCCGACAGTCAGAGGAAACAACCTGAGAAAAATCCTGCAGGAAACTCCTAGCCCAGAATCTTCTGAAGATTTATAGGCTGTTTCCATGCAACCTTCCCTATTCCAATAGATCTCAATAAAAGACCAGTCTCTGGAGGGAAAACTCTAGTGATTTTTTCATGCCCTTTCATTTCCACACCACAGCTGCCTTGATCAGCACCTGTGGTGCTCTGTCCTCAGCCTGAGAGCAGATCTCAAGCAACACTGTCATCTCCAAAGCATCCCCCCAACTGCTCTCCTGCCCTGCTCAGCCACTTGGGTCTCATCTTTTTCTGCTCTCCCAGTGGATACAAAGATATCACCATGAAAAACACCACTGCTGACAGTACTATAGATGCTCAGATCTCTGGAGAGCTCTGCAAAACAGCTATTGCTGTTAGCAAACATCCTACAGAATATACAGTTCGGGTAAAAAAAATGCCTTTCCTATTTCGATCTCTCTCAAAAGGAAAGTAATTTTTCTTTCTCGCTCATTCATCATTGTTCCCTCTGCCACATAAACAAGTGCTACAGGGGAAAAAACACAATAAAGATCCCTCTTTAGAGAAGCAGAACAAATTCCTTTCTTACTGCAAAGATTTAAAACACAAAAAATGCCTTCGCACGAAACAAGAAATTAAAAAGGTAAACAGAACACATTAGTGTTTTTTCTAAGTTTTCCATTTATCCTCAAAATATTTCAGTGGCACATGGAATTTTAAGTATTGTGTTGTCTTTGAAACATAAGGATCATCATAATTTAAAGATAGATTTTATTTTCTGGGTAAGAGAACAGCACTCAACATTTGAAGATGAGTGCTTTTCATTTAACAGAATCTGTAAGTCAAGTTTTAAAGTAGCTGGGTCTTCAGGGTCCAGGATCTGAATTTAGGCATTAAAATTACATTTTAATATGTAAGCACCATTCTCTGTCTAACATCACGCTCACGGCAGCTCCACATCTGCTTTGCAACTCTGAACTCACTTTTAGGGTATGTCTATCTTTCCTAAATTATCTGGTGCAACTCCTCAGTCAGCGGCAAAGGACAAAGACAGCAGTAAAACAGCAAACCAAAGATTTAGGGTCTATTCTTGGCTTTAGTACTTTGTCACTGCAGTAGCTTTAGTTTCTGGCACTCCACAGCACTGACTTTTTTGCTTGGCTGCCCATCCCTCATGAGTCCTGGGGACACTGCAAGTACAGGCGTTTTCCCACAGCCTTGATTTGCTCATCTCAGGGCCAGAAACCCATCAGCAGCCTGGGGCCAGGCGTGAGATCCTGCAGCACTCAGCTAAAGCCGCTGTGACGCTGAGGAGTCCTCAGCAGCAGTCTGTGGTATCTCCATTGCTGTTTCCAACTACCAGAACACCAGAGTGACAAGTTAATTCCTTCCACGCTAAACTAAAGTAAAACCTTTCCAAAAGTATACAAATTCTGCAGCCTTAATACACATAATTATTTGTAGCCTTAAAATCGTAGGTGTTCCATCATATAAGAAGATGCCTTATATTGTAATTAAATATAAGCTACTGTCTCACAGAATGTGTAGTAAGGAATATTGTGTTCCAGGAAGAATTATCCCCAAAGCTCAAAAATTAAAAAAAGCTCATAAATTAAACTATGTAATTTTGTGTAGGAAGAGGAGGAGGCTGCCATGAGGGAAGAGGAGTGTTATAGTGCTTTCAAATTCATTTAGCTTGATGCAGTTTATTATTAAAGACGGATAAATTTTAAGCTATTTTGGTAGACTAATTGCTGTCTGATTTGAAAGGATGATCATATATCACAAAATTTAGTTCAAGTTCGTGTACTCGAATGAACGAACAATATGCAGAAAACCTACTGAGTAACTGTGAGCTGAATACGTGAACATTTGTTTCAAGTACACAAGTTAGTTGCATTTTCTTTTCCAATAGCTAAAGAGTAGCTACTGTCCTGTACATCCATATGAAGTCCATTCTTCTGAACTTTCTAAGACCTTGCTGCTGTAGTATCTGAGCATTTCAAAGCCTTCAGTGCCTCTTTTTAACCGGCAAACATAAAAGCTTTGGAAAATCTCATTGTCTAGGAGAGACAAGAAAATGGAACTTGCTATCTATGGGAAAATAAAAAAGCAAATGCAACTCTGTATCAGTGCTGAGATAAAAGGGTTTAGTTGGGGTTTTGTTTGGTTTGGGTTGGGTTTTTTTCTTCTATTTCTTGCTTTTGGAAGAAAAGGATCCCCAAAAATATTTCATTTATATATTTCATATATATATATCATTTCAATGAGAATCAATACAGACTTTCTAGCTCACCAGGCTTCTAAGAGCATCCCCAGGTGATTTTCTGGGTAGGCAATAACAGACATAGATACTCAGTTGAAAACACGACTTCTAGATTCACTGAATATTTTAAGTTCCCTGCAAAGAAAACCAAAAGCGACCTCTGGTCCACAAGGAAAAACAAAACTTTTTTCCTTTCGAAAAGTTATTTCCACTCCAACCAACCACCCTGCTGTGGTTCTGGGACGGAAAGAGGAGCAGGCCCAGATTTACAGGTTTAGATCCTTGGGTTTGGATTTTGGATCACCTAATTTTGAGCCTTCGGGAGTTAATCTTGCAATCTGAATGCTGACTTTAACGTCTGCATTTCTCATAATCAAATCATTAGTCAGCACACCAGACATGATTCAGAACTACACCAAGCAACAGAAAACGTTGAGAGAAGACCTGCCTCAAGTCCCAGCCCTTTCTTCTTGAGTTTTGCCCTGAGATCCAGCCCTGATACAGATGCTATTATAACATTCCAATTCAATGCCTGAAAGTCACTCCTGGGCTCCTACACTGCAGTCATCTATTGGAAAACCAATGAGTAGATCACAGCTTTTCTCTGGCAAGAATAGGAGTGAAGGGTGGCCTTCTGAATGCCCTTTCCCAGTGATTTTCGTGCAAAACACAGAACCATTCCCTGGGAATTAGGACTTTTATTTTCACTGGAGCATCTATGTGAGCATCCAGCAGTAAGCCATGAAACAGACTTATTCTTGCTCACCCTTTTTCTGGTCCTGGAGCTCCCACTGCAGATGCCTTATACACAGAGCAGGAGAGCACACTGTCCTCCAACGGCCACAGGAACAGTAAAAACAACAGAGAAATGGTGCAGAAACTCACAGCACTAAATTAGATCTGACATAAAATACTGTTGGCCAGATCCCCTGATGTGCATTGCAGACGGATATTCCCCAAGACCCTTTCTTTTTTTCATTGTCACATTGGTTTCCCTCAGGACAGCCTGATACTTCTTGGATTTTATTCCCAGCCTCAGAGGGTTTTTTGTTCATTCACATTCAAACACTGCACTGAATTTACATCAGAACATATTACAGCTTCACTTAATGTGTTTCTCTGTTGTGTAGCTGCATATTTTCAACTGGGTTTTTTGCTTCCTAAAGAACCCCACGGTGGAAAATCCAATCAAGTTTCAGTACTGCAATCAAGCTTTATTGCTGTTGTGATTCCGGTTTGTTCCCAGGTGCAAAGCCATTACTGCATCCTTTTTTTAACACTACAATTGCAAGATTTTCTCTTAATCATTAAGAGTAGAGTGATTTGCTTTGTTCCTTTGATAATACCATATGAAAGGGAGAACACTGGGAGCTCCTGCTCCTCCATTAAACTCCTTAAACGTCACAGGAATCTGGGTAATTCACTTGCTCATTGTTTGGAAAAGCACAAAACCTCACCTTTATTTTAACATCTTCTGTTGGAGATTTGTGACTCATTAAAACTGCTGGTAGCAGGCGGACAGCTTCAAATGTCAGACCTGTAAGCTGATTTGATACATATATTCATGGTTTCAGATTAGTTCTTAATGCAAGGCTATCACTTTACACTCAGCTGCAAAGGCAGGAAGGTACAAGAGTTCACAGCTTTTCTGCTTATTGTATTTATTCCACTTTGTCAGACTTAGATGTAATTAAATCCCCTTGATTTTAAAAGGGTGCTCAGATTCAGCACAGACCCAGAAGTCTGCCCACACTCACCCTCTCTGCCAGACGAAGCCTGCAGGAAATCGCACCATCCCAAGGACTGAATTTTGTGCAACTAAAGCAAAAAAAGGCCCAGAAATAAAACCCTGGCTTCTTGTGCTTGTCCTGTAAACGTGCAGGGAAGCGAGAGTGACAGGTACAAGCTCTTGGCACCCTTCCATGCTTGTCCATCATGATAAAAGACTCATCTTTCTAATGAGCCCAGCAGCCACCGCCAGGTCAGCACTATCAATCATCACCAGCACACACTGCTTGCTGAGAAAACTGAAGAGCCCTAAACCATTTGGGATGGATTTACTAATTATTTTCTCTTTTGCTTTTACCTCCATCATAAAATGAGCTTGTGTGAAGCGACCTAAGCCATAGTTCAGGCTTGGGCATTTTCAGTATGTGTCTTCCAGTTGGACTGGCTCAAAATAAACACTAGAGAGACCAGAAAGGATCTTAGTTATTCTGCAATTGGATTTTACAAGTGGCTATTCTCGTTTTACTCTGCTACATAAATGCTAACTATTCTATAAATATTATTTCTCCTCCTTCAAATCAACAGTTGTGTATAAATGGTTCCAGAATTTCACTGCTGCTGTTAGGGTGTGAGAAGACTGTACTAACAGCAATTTTTTAACATATGCCTGTGGAGTGACTTGAGAGTCCAACAAGGAACAGGCCCTTACTATGCTAAGTTTTATAGAAATATAGAAAAAACCTTGTTGCATCATTAACTCCACCTTGATGCTGTCAGTCAAGTCTATGTCATTTTACATGGTTGTTCTATTCGTAAGCAGGAAATGGAAGCAACTGCTCATGCCTCTCAGACAGCACTATCGATGAGCACAGTGGACAGGCTTGCACCTCTGGGGTGCTGTTCGATGTGCTACATTTTCTTTTGATACTTCCACATACCTGGAATTCCTTTTAACAGGCTGACTGACAGTGCATTTACATCTACAATGGGATTTGATTCTGCATGCAAAAAAATATAATAAAGTGTGCAACTTAAAGCTCAGTGTGAATTTAAAGTGGTTGCTTGTTTCAACCACAAACTGAAGAATTTACATTAA
>NW_010165738.1:0-30365 GCF_000695765.1 Mesitornis unicolor | reverse complement strand
TTCCCTACATAATGCTGGCCATATGCTAACAAAGAGAGATACATCTTGTATAAGGATTATCAAATTAAACCCAATTCATTTCAGGAAGCATCTCAGTGCTGCCTGTCCAAAGTGACACAGTCTGCCACATGTGTATTATATCAAACAAAAGCTTGTAGAAACTGAACATACTTGAGGCATTTACCAAAAATAATACATTCAAAATACAATTTCAAATCTTACTGACTCAAACTGAATTACCACTGGTGTTCAAATAAAACATTTAGAAACAATAAACTTTCCTGATGCCATTTTAATTATCCCATTTCTAATTCCGTGCTCAAATGAGAGACTACTGAACATCTTCAAAATTTATATAAAACATAGCTAGGGTCAATCTACAAGAGCAATAAGAGCAGATAAAGGCAAATTTATATTTAAAATCTTGTAACAACAGCAAAATATCCTGAGCATGGTGACATAGACATCAACACTGATCAAAAATATAGTAAAGGCATATGGAGCTGGGTCGTTCTATGGCTACTTCCAATAAGTACATGCCACATCATATGTGCATTCAAGAGCTAAAATATATTCTGAATATCATACATTCACATATTTTTATCTGGTACAGTTTCAGTTAAAGGCACTTGAACTTAGGCATCTACAGGCACACTGTGTCTTTATGGTCCCTCTGTTATCCTCCAGACAGTGCAGTCACTGGTGCCCAGAGACTATTTAAATACGACAAAACAGTTGGGGTGATACCCAGTTGCCCCTGTGTGGGCACCTAGCACCATTTTAGATGCCTGAGGTCAGCTCCTAGGCCCCCAGCTGGAGATCCAAAAAGACACAGATCCTCCTTGAATCCCCTCATACCTGGCAGCTGCATGCAGGTATTGCAGACTTTGTAGGGCATCCCAAACAGCACCAGGCAGCTGTGTTGATGCAACCAAATCCTCCCCTTCAGCACCTATTTTAGGATGAGTCCATCTGCTTTACAAGTCTCTTCTCCCTTGTTAGAGAGAGCTGAGACATCTGGCTCTCGAGCAGACACTTACTGTGACATCTGTGGTGTTCCCCGGAGATGAGTCCCTTGGGGTCATCATGGAGAGAAATTCTGATGCATCCCTGAGAAACGGAACAGCACGAACACAACACAGAACTCTTCTGCAGGCAGACTCCCAGATGAACTGCCTAAAAACCAGAATAATATGTTTTCTTGAAGTTCATAATGTGTTTTTGCGAGTCTCATTCTCTGAACAGGTTGAAACAGATGATAATCTCCCCCTTGGCTACTGCCCTCAAAAATGAGATCACCCTTAGAGACACGGCACTGCCATTTTCAGAACAAGTTGTGATTAAAGGGTGAGATTGTGATCCATAGAAGAAAACAGGTTTTCCTGCACACAGCCATAGGCAACTACAACTATTTGAGGCTCCATTTACAGCAGAATGGCAAGCACAACTTTTGTAAGCTGTTAGTACATCCACTTGTGATCATTAAAGCTGACTAATGCTCACCGTTCAACGGCAAAAGAAAACGCAGCTTTGCAAGGCTGTCACATCCAAAAGGAATATGTATTTCACAAAACATCTGGTGTCCAGCACTGCAAAACTACATGCAACGCCTCATGCAAAGGGCAGAGTATCTCCCACAGAAGTGTTTTGCATACTGCAAGCTGGATAATGAGACAACTACACACCTGTAAATTATTTCTTTTATAGGTAGATCATTACAAAAACGCTGCACAGCAAAATTCTGCTTTCCAAACACAGAGCAGCTCCTGCAGTTCCCTTTACCTGCAATTTCTCCCTTCAACTTACATAGAAAATGAAGCAAAATGGGTCTCTTTTTTCTTCCTTACTCATCCTACAATGCAGTGCAGTACACCTACCTCCAGTCTTGCATTTTATTTTTCGGTCTTAGGAAATCCAGTATTTCATATCTATTACTGTTAGAATTATATTTAAGCATGCTGAAAAAAGTGACTTCCTTCCCATATTAGTCCATCTGGGAAGGAAATCCTGCACCCGAGCGTGTGCATGCGTGAACCCAAGGTCTTCTGGTGTCTTGGCAGTCCAAGTGACAGTTAAAAGTACTGGCTTTTCCATTTGCATTTCTGATGTAGTTAAAGAAGCAGAACTCACAAAATCCCATTGCATGCAAGCCTTGAGAAAACCAGGTGAACTGTTTCTGCCTAAAATTGTTCCCAATAGTACAGCAGGCTAGAAAATCATAGCTACACAGTTCTTTCTGCACCTGAACTAACCCTTTACTGAAGTACTTCTTAGTGTTCTCTTCTCAAGAGACTCAGAGAAGTTTTCTACAGAATTAAAACTCAATGTTATAGAATCATAGAATGTATGGGGTTGGAAGGGACCTTTAAAGCTCATCCAGTCCAACCCTGCAGTGAGCACGGACATTGGTACCAGATCAGGTTGCTCAGAGCCCCATCAAGCCTGACCTTGAATAGCCCCAGGGATGAGGCCTGCACCACCTCTCTGGGCAACCTGTTCCACTGATCTACCACCCTCATGTTGAAGAACTTTTTCCCAATATCCAACCTAAATCTGCCTATTTCTAGTTTAAAACGATTACCCTTCATCCTATCACTACATGCCCCAGTGAACAGCCCTTCCCCAGCTTTTTTAAAGGCATCTTTCAGGTATTGGAAGGTTGCTATAAGGTCCCCTCGGAGCCTTCTCTTCTCCAGGCTGAACAGCCCCAACTCTCTCAGCCTGTCTTTGTAGGAGAGGTGCTCCAGCCCTTTGATCAGATTTGTGGCCTCCTCTGGACCTGCTCCAGCAGCTCCATGTGCTTTTTGTGCTGGGGACTCCAAAGCTGGACACAGCCCTGCAGGTGAGGTCTCACCAGAGCAGAGCAAAGGGGCAGAATCAACTCCCTGGCCCTGCTGGCCACACTTCTTGTGATGCAGCCCAGGATGTGGTTGGCCTCTGGGCTGCAGATGCACATTGGTGGCTCATGTCCAGCTTCTCATCCACCAGTACCCCAAGTCCTTTTCCTCAGGGCTGTTTTCCAGCACACCATCTCCCAGCCTGTATCGGTAACGAGGATTGTTCTGACCCAGGTGCAGGGCCCTGCACTTGGCCTTGCTGAACCTCATGAGGTTCACCTGGGCCCACTTCTCCAGCTTGTCCAGGTTCCTCTGGGTGGCATCCCTTCCCTCTGGCTGATTAACCTCACCACCCAGTTTGGTATGCAATATGTCCTATGCAATATGCTAAAGAACAACAGTTCCCAGTCAGTTTTTAAAACAGAAAAGAGGTCACACCATTCCTTCCTTGGATTTCTAGCACTTACAGTATTTTCTGTGTGGAAGAACATAGCACACATTTATAGTACTACCATTGAAAAGTTAGCAGAGTGCATATGCCCTGGAGTTTTGCTTGTAGGCTTTCCATCTTTCCCAAGTCTGGTGCAGTTCATATGTCATATTGAGAGATTTTCATATAGATGTAACAGATATGTGTGTGTGTAAAACTTATATATCCCTGTGCAGTCTCTATAAGGAACAGTTACTGCCTTTCTAGGTGCCATGGTAGGTCCATAAAACTACTTCAGCAGACCAGACATTACCTCTACAGAGGACTGGTCTGGAAAGCAAAGTTTTACCTTTTACCCAAAGCACAAAGATTCAGCTCCTGCACTCAGCACAGCTTTAGACCTCTGTTGATCCGTCCACAATAGTATTTTCAAGTGGCATTTTTATACCCTTACAGCGTGATTTCCTCAGCTCTTAGAGAATGTCCTGGGTATGGACACCCAGGCTGCCTACCCACAAGAAAAACAGTCCCTGTCAGTTGATGGGAAATAAAGGTTTGAGTACGTCTAGTTACTGCAATATCACGTTTACTTCTTGATGCTCAGAGGCTTTTCTGGATAAGTATGTTTGGATGTGCCGAGAGGAAGCTACCTATATGCTTAAATGCACGCTTATGCAGTAAGGCTTTGCTGTGTTAGCTACAAGAAGAATACAGTTAAAAAAGACGAAGGAATAAAAAAGCTTAAGAAAACACAAGCAGCTAAGTACTATAATTAGACACACCTTTGCTGAGAGGCACTGATTATATATGTTAAACCCCATACCTGTTCCCACTGTGCCTGGGGCAGCCTGGAAGGCGCATGGTCGCAGCACGCAGTTTTCTGTCCTTCACAGAGGTATTTCTGCTGTGTCTCCCTTGCAGTCCTGAGCAGAGTCACTGTCTGCTCCCACCCCTTCCCTGCAATACCATTTGTTTTAAGTCAATTACAGGTCTGCCTAGGTAATAAACCTGGAACTTTTTATGCACTTTTTCTGCTGCTTTTTGTCACTGAAATCACACTATTTGTGTTTTCCCTTTAGTTTAGCAATATATCTTGCCTGTTTTAATAGAAACTATCAAACAACACAGCTCAAGCATGGAAAAATCAGGAATGCTTAATTTGAAGTCAGCGAGTCACAAGCTTTCTATCTCTGCAGCTATTTGGGGGATTAGTTTTTTGAAAATGTGTGTTTTGGCACATTATAAACACTCAAACTGGAGACTGAAAGTCTCCTGAATGAGAGCAACCCCAAAGAGCAGTGAGGTTTGGGAATCCAGAAGGCTCCACAGCTCTGCTTCAGACTCGTTATTTCAGATTTGAGTTACTCTGATCCTCTGGACTGAAAGTCCCCTCCTCACATCTATTCTTAAGGCCACCTCCCTGGTTCAATCCCCATATGACCTCAGGGTTGCAGTTCCCCAGAAGTCGAGCTCCTGGTGTAGTTTTCACCAAAAACAATCCAGCCCATGCCCAACAAAACCCCTTCCTGAACCAAGCCAGCACTCAGGACATGGGGATGAATAAGGAGATTATCTTCAAAACCACACCACCACTCTGAATCAAAATGTTTTTTGAGACAGCTGTGGACAATCAGCTTTAGACAGCACTCAAATTAAGCATTTTGGCAAGTTTCCTTTGTGCAAGGCCTTGGTTCCTCAAATGAGGTGTAAGGGGATGCTATTAATTTTTTGTTTAATGACGTATAATCCACAGAACTGAGCAGAATATTTCCCCATGCAGCTGGACTTTGGCACATCTTCCCTCTTTGATCTACCCACCTTTAAAGCAATCAAGCAGTAACCACACAAACCATGGTTTTGGTTACAGCCAACAACCTGCTTTCAAACAGGGAAGATGCATCCAAATACTGTCCTAGTTCAGAAATTCAGAGGCCATGTTACTGCTTCTCATGCTGGAAGGATGCAAGGTTCAGATCTTACAGCAAAGTTAAGCAGGAGAAAATGACAAAAGGAAATAAAATACAGTTTAAGGAGTGGTTACCTGACTTAATGGCTTCAGGAGAAGCAGCATCAAGGTGTCTGTCTCCATTTCTCAACTCCTTTGTGCATTGATCTAACTAGGAATTATCAGCTGTCATGTAGAAACCATTGCTTCACAAATTATCCATAGTAATGCTGTTTTTCAGGTAATACAGAAAGGGAAAAAAAAAAAAATCCAATTTGCACAGATGGTAAACCCACAGCTTAAATTAAAAGATGGTCCTTTATTACCCAAGGTTTAAATTGAGGCATTAAATGTGCAGATTTAATAAGCTCCCCCGCAATTTTACTGCCACACCACTTCCACCAGGGAAGAGCAAGGTTGGCAAGGGGTGAAGGAGGATGGAGCTTGAAAGCTAATACAAAACATTTTCTTTTTTTTTCCTGAGTGTAGAAGATAAAACTCCTGCTGCAGGCCATTTAGCAGCCAAACTACTGACCATGTCATTCTTATGTGAAAGGACACAATTCCTACAAATGCCAATGATTCTACAGCCTGACTAGACAACATGAAGCTACACAACATCGGGATATCACAGATATATACAGCATTCAACATTCTTTTTTTATTTTTTTTGCTGGTGAAATGTTGTTTCCTAGCTACTCCTATGAGAAAATTGCCATGAACCACATACACACAATGCAGCTACTGCAAAGCAAAGATATTTTATGCTTGAAAAGAAGAAGGATGCTTCCGTTACATCTTGCGGCAGCAGAAGCTAAAATCACTCATGTTCTTTTGAAGGATATCTCATTTGTCCAAGCTCTCTAGTAATATTTTTCCAGCACTGCATTTAGTGAGTCAGTTGCTTCCATTTTCTTGATTACAGATGATTAGTAGTCTAAACCACATTATTGCATTTCTAGGCTGGGAGGGAGGGGGAAAGCGTGACATTTTGGGCATACTGGCATTTATTGATGGTTGGCCTGTAATTCTGCCTCACTAGCATCTAATAGGAGCAGTGCCACTCAGTTCAGAGACCTTCAGTAAGGACCTTACGCGGGTCTGAATAATCAAAGACACTGCAAGAGGCTGTAAAACACCTCTGAACAAGAGAATAAGCCAGAGTTTTGGAGTGAACGATGAACACAGGGGAGCAGGAGCATTGGAGCACCATTGCTGAGTGACCCATGCCACCACACAGGACTGAAGCAGCAATCAGGAAAACGAGAATGGGTGACTAAGCATGGGAAGCTGAGAGTTTGGTGCCCATAGAAGATGGGTAAGATGAGGTGAGGTAGACTCAGCAGAGAGTAGTAGCAGAGGCAAAGCACTTTAGAGAAGCAGCAATATGACAGCTTGTTTACAGAGGGGACACAAACACACGCAAAAACTGATTCTACAAAAAATTTGTGAAGCAGAGGTATTTGGAGATATCGCTTTAATATCAAACAATCCAAATAAAATCTATGGTTAACCTTATGGATAAGATTAAGGGTGGACATATTTTCTGTTAAAATAAAAGAAAAGCAATCAATCACAAGGGCTTTGGCAAGTTAGACGGATCAAGCCTGGCTTCTGCCTTTAGAGACTTACCTGAAGAGCTGGAATTATTGCTGTCTTACATTCACTCTGACATTTTAGAGGGACAAAACAATTTCAGATCTGAACTGGTTGAATTTCTCAAAGAAATGTGCAAACAGCCCTCCCTTGACTATTGTAGTGATTAGATTCCCCAATTACATGCATGAAATTCATTGGGATAAATACGGCTCCGAGTTTAAGGGACATCATCTATGCCACCAGACATTAAATCAAGTCATAAGAAACAAAACATGGGTGAGGACCCTGAGCTGCTCCTCTCCTTGGCAGACTACCCTGTTTCCTTCAGCTCCGAGAAATCTCTAATATTTCCTCTGTGTTTTGTTTTAAATTATTCAGTTGGTTTACACAGACTAAAATGAGACCACAGTCCTGCTTTATTGGAACAATCTCCCAGGGGAAGTGGTGAATTCCCCTACACAGGTCAGTTTTAAGAGTCAGCTTGACAGGGTGCTGACCCATCTCATTTAAACTGTACTTTTACCTGGAGAGGTTGGACTGGATGATCCTTGTGGTCCCTTCCAACCTGGTATTCTATGATTCTATGATTCTACAATTCTGCTTCTGGGTCTTGATAACCTGCTGCAATAGAGGAGAGTTTGCTTATACTGAAACTCTGGAAAAGATTCAGCTATCACAGACAGTAATGGCAGGAAAGTAGTCAACCAAACAGCAAAGAAAAATGCCATTTTTTTCTTGCTACCACCAGCTGATTCCATTAAGACAGCTATCTACAATGATAGATGCTGACTTAAACATCTCTGTAGTCCCATATTTAAGCTACTGATATGCCCAAGGAATTTGAGGGAGGCTTATGAAATGAATTCATAATAGCAGCAAGGTAACTTGTAATGTTATTGCTTGAAAGCTGATTGAGTCATTCTGGTGCTGTCAGACAGTACTTCTGCAGCAGACAGAAAACTGAGAAACTTCAGAGTCCTTAAACAAGTTCATCTAGTGGGTAGCAGTTCAGTAAAACCAAAGCCCTTTGCATTTTTCAAGACTGTACAGTAAATGTGTAGCTTTGAAATTAAAATTCGATGGGAATGATAACCATGGATAAAGTGCTAGCCTATAACCTATGATTCAATAAAGGCTCTCCTTCATAAAAATTTGTTCCAAAGTTTTCTTAAAAAATTCATAACGACATCTTTAAAAAAACCCTCTTCATAGAGGAATACTTTTTCAGGAATCCTGATATGAATAATGAAATGAGAAGCACACAACAGCTGTCTGCAAAGAGGGAAAAAAAAAAGACCTCTTATTATTTAAAATACAGGTGCTTAATGGTGTCTCTTCACTCACCACATAATCCATCTGCTTTCTCTTTGAAAGCATGCAGAAGAATACCCAAAACAGAAATTCACCTCGCTCAATTCTGGGGACTACCGGCATGAGATTTCTTTTACCGTTCCAGCTGAGGTATTCAAGGTTCTGTGTCGATGTTATTCAGCAGTAAAATGCTTCTTTACTCCTAAGGTTTCAGAAGTAGCATAACGGATTAGGACAGCGCTGCATATTTATGCACAGAAGAATAATTGGGTTCTCAATCCAGTCATCAGGTCTGTAACTCACATGAGGGTTTCCGGCTTACTTCATAAACCACAATATTATTGGTTGCATTGTTCATTATTGCTAGGAAAACTTCAGGAATGCATGTGGCTTAGCATGGCACACTCACCCATCCCAGAAGCTGCTTTTGCAAAGCCCCAGCAGTCACTGGCAGTACACACTTCACACACCAGGTACTTGCACATGGCCAAAAGCAGCTTTAAAAGGCACTTTAAGGCTTAACTGAACATACAAGCCATTAAACTCTGTCTAGTCCCTGTCTGCTGATTAAAAAAGCTACTACACATGTAAAACGATTTAAGTTGGTAAACACCACTAAAGTTGCAAGTTGCAAAAGGAGATGGTGCCTACCCATATCAAAGGTGCTCTTCGATCCAGAGCACTCCCTGTACCCAACAGCCCTAGATTCCCCTTTATAGGCATTTAATCTCTTCTTTGTATGTCATAACCAGTAGAAGAATGAAGGGTGTCTCTGTCAAAATCTCCAATCAATGCATTTTAGTTGGTTAATCACTTTTTTCATACCCTAGGCATATACTCAAGATCCTTAGCTGTACAATGTAAGTTCTTCACATTATTTTACTGGGAAATTTCCCTATCTGTTCCTCCTTCTTGTAGAATACTATGGGCATCTTGTGTAGACCTGTGTTTGATGGACTGCAAGCATTCTGTACTCTAGTTCATCAGAAAGCTCTCAAAGTCACCAGTGTTCCACATAAACAGGCACCTCATTAGAACTTATCACTTTGAGGCTGTGAGAGGCTGAAAGAGTTAAAGATGTCTCAAACATTGTGGCAGGGCAGGTTCTGCATAACAAAAGCTGCAAATTATGCTCAGCAATGAGAAGAAGTGCTGGAAGCAGAGGTGTCTGCCTGTCTGAAGGCTCAGGATGGCAGTTATGCATTGCCAGGCAAGACCATACATGGCCGGAGGTCACACGGAGCTAAGTGGGGAAGGGGCTCACGACCACCCCACTGCAGCAGACCAAGAGTTACGGACTGTATAAAAGGCACCGGCTCAGGGAGCCACCACCTTCGTGCCCACTACCAGAGGACTGCCTCATCAGTCGTCATCATTGGAGGATCCAAGGGTGGTGATATCTTTCCTTATCTCTTTCCTATCATTCTTTTCTCTTCTTCTCCTCCTTCTTACAAAAGGTTTCCACTAAGAACTCACATTGCCAACCAGTTTTATATTTTCCAAGTTCAAATTGTTCACATTAAAATGTTCAATTGATCGTTTGGTGTCGTTTCACCTTAATTTAGCCCGAGAGGATTTACAGAACTTTAGTCACTGACATGGGCCTGCATAGCTTTGCTTTAGTGCATACACAATGCTAAATTTGGTTGTGCTTTAGATATATGCGTGACAACCTGATCCTGTCCTTCCCTTTTTCGCATCTTTTGGCAAGAAGTACACCACGTGTCTGATCACACAACTCCGCCTTCCACATTTGTCTTCACTTGCCCTTTTAGCTCACTGCCTTTTTCTCCATAGTGAGATAAATTATATCAGTTAAAGGACACAGAGAGACAAGCCTTTCATCAAAAGGGAGAAGAGGCAGGAGAAGACAGCAAGAAAAGCGTCTGCACATCCAGACAGAAAGCTCAGACATTTAGCATGGCAGTTTATACAAACATCTTCTCTCACATGCAGGTAAAACCACAAGATTACCTCTCCCCATGGCACAACATAATGATATCAAACCATCCTGACCAAGACAGACATTTTTTCCTTAAATCACTCAACTTGGAAAGTAGCTCAACAGATGCAATGTGACTTAATTGCAGTAGGATCCTAGAGGCTAAGTATGCAGGCAGGGCCTTCCCAGTTCTGCCAGTGCCTTCTAAATTTTGGGAACGGAAATGTTTACGATGGAACACTGTATCTTCTGCAGCACAGGACTGTGTATTCAGCTGTTGAGCAGCACTTCTCTGCTGCTATCAATTACCCATCTATATCAAGTCAGGCTACCACCAACGGCAGGAGTCAGAGAAAAAATGAGAAGCAGAGACGGATTTTACACTCCTTCAAAATGAAAGAATTTCACCCAGACCATGGAGGTATTGATCACTGATGAAGCCTGGCAAAAAGCAAACAACTTGATAGCTTGACAGTTTGGCAGAATCTGCCAGTATTTTCTGAAGCCTGAGTTGTGTTCACATGGCGTAAATCATTCCTGCCTGAGTTGTGTCTTAATTAGCCATTTTTCAGCAACATGGAGTCACTGCAGAATGTGGGAGCCAGAATCTGCAACTTCATCTGCCCAAAAACACACACAGACAAGATTAGAGAGACAGAAAGAGCAAAACAAATTCTTCTCTCCCACAGATACCTAGGAAGACAGACATCCTCCCAAGGACAAGCCTTCAATCTGTAATGTCCATAAAAATCAACACTGTCTTCTGTAGCATATAGGTAATAGCGTTCACTTCTTTAAGCAGTAAAAATGGCATAACATGATATCTCAATGTCTAAATACTTTCTTATCCACGAATACTAAATCAGTAGTTACAGGCTGTTACAGTTTAAGGGTTACCAGCCTGAAAGGGAAGGACCGGTGGTGTCTGTAGGACCCTGGGGGTCACAGATCAGTTCTGTTCCCTCCCCTTCCCGGCCACAGTCTGTAAAAAACTGAGGAGGCCCGAGGTTTTTGGGGCTTTTCCTGGTTTCCTGGGCTGTTTTCTGTCACATCTCGGGATGGCTGGGGCTACCTCCACGTGTTGGCAGCATCCACCACCACCCGCTCCCGGCACCACTGCGGTCCTGGTGACAGCCACAGCGGTCACAGCGGCCACGAGGCCCTGCTCGGACACTGCCACTGGGGACTGCTGGGATGGGGTTTGTAGAGAGTTAAATACCTGTGTCCCTTATTAATTCCCTTTTCCTTTCCCTGTTGTTTTCATTAAACTTGTTACAGTCTTAACTTCCAACCTTGTGTGAAGCATCTTTTCTTTATTCACTTTTTTTTAAATCCTCCCCTGGGAGGGTAGGGGACAAGAGAGAGAAAGTCCTGCTCCCTGGGCTTGCCCTGAGCCCTAAACGGAGACACAGGCGAAAAGGAGATGGATTTTTACAGTCACATTTCTGCAATTGCAGTTGTACGCAGGCCATTTTGGAACACATGAATCAAAACTCTTTTGCCCAGATTTCAGGTGTCCAGTGAAGACAGGCCATGTGCATGGCAAAGCAGAACAGCAGCAAATTGCAATTTCTACTCAGTGCAGGTATAGGATTCTGCCTAAATTAAAGTCATTCTGTGTCATCCTAAGTTAATATCTAATCTGAATCAGTACAACATATTCTGTACAACAAATTCCTTAAGATTAAGAGTAGCTACTTGAAGTATACTGAGGGGTATGGCGCACATACCAAAGACAGGTAAGTTACTACTAGTAGTATCCAATGTAGCTAAAATGCAAATTAAAAAGAGACAGCTGTGCACAAAAAAGTTAATGTAAAAAATGTCAAGTTACAAAGAAGTAGTACTTATTAAACATAAAATAGTAATAGATACGATTGAGCAAGGGGAGGTTTTAGCACTCTAACTTTTTAGCCAAACCAGATACAAAGAGAGAGGGGAGAACACTTATTATTTTTTTAGGCAAAAGTAGTCAAGAGGCCTTTATCTTGTGTTCTTTGAACTAAATCCTCTCAGTAAAAACAACAGACATGAATTTTTCACAGACATTAGGCTCATTTATCCTTCCTTGAAATGCAAGCATCAAAAAATGACGATTAAAACCCTGATCGGAATCCATGGCAACAGGCTGAGTCCTGCTACTGCACTCAAAGCTGGAAAATTGAGAGGAGCATGCACACACAGCTTTAGTAAATACTAAGAAAGCTCGGAATGATATTGTCCAAAACTAAGCCTGTTTTTTACTCTACAAACCTCACCCTTCAAGAAACTGAACCAACTTCAAGTCATTTCTTCATCCAAGAAAGATGCTGGATCCAAAGCTATTTCCCATGCCTCATCATTTTGTCTAATTTTTTTACTACTTGCTTTTGGCCCCAGCTCAGTGCTCTGACAGCAATACTTACAGTGCATTCCCATTTAGTAAAGTTTCAATGAAGGCAAACAAAATAAAGAACAAGAAAAAGAAGAGAGGGAGGAGGCATCCTCTATAGTTCCAGGTACAGATACCGTGGACCTCAGCACACTACCTTACTCATTTCTGTGCTCCACAAGACAAAAGCAGCCCTCTCTGTATTATTCTTGACAAAACTTCTGGCATGGGCTTCCTCCTCAAGTCAACACATCAGCTTTTTCACCTTCATTATTCTGCTACAGTTTTTCCTAATATTTTTCTCAAATTGCCTTTCTGTTCCCAGTCACCTTAGACACAGAAACAGGTCAGCCTGACTTGGTACAACAGCCTTGTGTGCTATGGTGCATTCCATTTATGGGTTGTTACATTCCAGGGGGTGAGGGGGGAGGAATATGCTCATTATTGCCATATAACTCTCACAGAATCCCAGAACGTTAGGGATTGGAAGGGACCTCCAAAGCTCATCCAGTCCAATCCCCCTGCCGGAGCAGGAACACCCAGATGAGGTTACACAGGAAGGCGTCCAGGCGGGTTTTGAATGTCTGCAGAGGAGACTCCACAACCTCTCTGGGCAGCCTGGTCCAGGGCTCTGTCACCCTCACTGAGAAGAAGTTTCTTCTCAGATTTAAGTGGAACCTCCTGTGTTCCAGTTTGTGTCCATTGCCCCTTGTCCTATCATTGTTTGTCACCCAGAAGAGCCTGGCTCCATCCTCGTGACACTCATCCTTTAAATATTTATAAACATGAATGAGGTCTCCCCTCAGTCTCTTCTGCAAACTAAAGAGCCCCAGCTCCCTCAGCCGCTCCTCATAAGGGAGATGCTCCACTCCCTTGATCATCTTTGTAGCCCTACGCTGGACTCTCTCCAGCAGTTCCCTGTCCTTCTTGAACTGAGGGGCCCAGAACTGGACACAATATTCCAGATGTGGTCTCACCAGGGCAGAGTAGAGGGGCAGGAGAACCTCTCTGCCCTACAACCACCCCTCCTGATACACCCCAGGATGCCACTGGCCTTCTTGGCCACAAGGGCACAGTGCTGGCTCATGGTCATCCTGCTGGCCACCAGGACCCTCTCCTGTCCTTTTCTGTATCTTTTTATTTTTAATCCAGAAACTTCAGGATTTTGCATTCATTTTTCCAGATGTGGAGAGAAAAAGCTTCAAAGACAGCTTGTCCACAGACCTGGAAGTTCCTTTGTGGGTACCACAAAAGAATTTCACTTTTCCTCTTGTACCCCTAAGCACCCAAGTTAGCCAGAGGCAAGGCTAGCGTCCACCTAGAGCTGCCCTGCTCTGAAGGTCACAGACGCAATAGGACACGTGCCACAAGGTACATTACTGATGCAATAATTACATCCCACCATTGTATTTCACCAATAGGAAAAGACAGTAACATGTCATAAGCCAGAGTGACATCTAAACCTTTCTTCTGAATCACAGTAAGCCTTTTAACATAATATTACAGGAAGCCTTTTGTTTGTCCTAATCCCTTGTCACAAAATTTGACTCTACCTAATGAATGTAGCTAAGCAGAGAATTATATCTTTATTTGCCTTGAAGGTAAAGAGTTTTTTCTGTGATTCTTTTCTTACAGAAAATCGCTTGCACATCTACACAGCTTGGAAAACTCATTGCCCATTTTTTAAACTGCTTATTATTCACCCAGTCTGTTACACCTCTTCCTGACAGCACTTTCAAAGTGGGAAAAAAACCCCAGAACGTCAGAAGTAGAAGAAGAAGAAATCCAGAACCCACGTGAACTCCCTCTGTACAAACAGATCTCCAAAGTCTCATAAGAGTCCCCCTCTCCTGTCCTCCCTCTTCCATCATATGATTTCGAGTTTTCTGAGGTTTTCTGTAAGTTAACACATATTATGGAAAAAAAAAATCATCTGACTTTTCCTATAATTTAATCCTCTATGTTTTCCTGATTACTTCAGTGATCACTGGACCAAAAAGACTGAAAAGTCTCTTTTTTGCCTGATTCCTCCGACATTCTTCTTACATAATTTTATCTTAAATCAGGGGACCATGTGTTTACATATAGCTGCACACCGCAAAAGGGGAAGAAAAGATTTGCAGCCTACGGACAAGTATCCCAAAGCCAACACCACCTATTTACCATACACGTGTGCTGAATTAGTCCTGTATGCTGCTACACACAAGGGAGGAGAAAGGGTAGAAAGGAGTGAGAAAGACTGAAATTTGTCCTTGAATCATTCAGTTAAAGTCAGTAGAATGATTTCAGAATGAATTTGATCCTCAGTAAGTGCTTATCAGTCCTTGAGGCAAACAATAACATTTTTCCTTGAGAAAAAGTAGATACCTGTGTTTCAATGTGACAAACCAGAAACACACTACTAAATTCTCCAGCACTCTGCAGCTGTCTCTGAAGCTTTCAGAGCTTCACGTCCAGCAACCAAAGGCAGCAAATATTCACTACATGGCTCCTTCTAGAGGGATATCTTAAGGTACATGAGCGTGGGTCCTCACCCAGCACTTCCTAAACAACAGTTTAATTGAATGATAACCTGCATATGTTCTGAAGTTATTGTTTTATTTAAAAAATGGGAAAACTCCCACATTTTATTAGTATTATTATAATCTTTAATAGGGAAAGGTAAAGCAGTGTAAATGTAACACGCCTGTGAAAAATTTACAGTTGTTTGTTGAATTTGAAAATTCAAAGTGATTGCCTCAGATCTTACAATAAAGCTGATGGAGGAACGAGCAATTAATTATGAGAAGAATTACACACATAGTTCCTCCAAGGAGCAGTGTGTATTTGTTAACTAAGAACCATCTGATATGAAACATCACTGCAAGGAACAGGAGACAGACATAATTGCTGTCATTTTATCTTTGTTTTCTACAGTAAACAGATTAAAGTAGTTACACCTAGTTTGCAGCACTTTATCTTAAGCAATCAGCTCCACAAATAGCTGAAGCCAGCAGACCCTTTGTTTGGGCTTCTTTATTCCGTATTGGCAAATTACAACAGTCATAAACCCAATTTAAGCATCAATTGCTGCTTTATGCTGCCTAAGTGAAAAAAATCACTTAGAGTTCATCAGTCAATATACACTTCAACTTATTAGAAGGTAATTTATTCTAGTTGCTAACGTAAGGGACTGGAAATCAGAAATCTTTAGCTTGTTTCTTGCTGCATATCAGTGTCCCCACGTGAAACAATTTTCCTTGCATGTTGTTGCAAAGTTTATTTTTAATTTTATATTTGTCTTTAAAACTTCAGGAAATCTTTGTGCAGAAACTGCAGTAAACTGGATATATTTGTTCAAGACGGTGAATTATCTCTTATTGCACAAAGATTACGACCTTGTGTCAATTTTGAACATGACCTTTGGTCTATGCCATAGTCGCCACATTGAAATAAGGTTACCAGACTGTGAACTTGAAAATTAGCTGAGTGATGGCTGTGCTCAAGCCACTTGCCAAGAGGCACTGGGGTACATCACAGTGGGGTACTTGTGTGTCAGTCAGCAAGGACTGATGGTATCAAATGACTTCTGAAACCACCAGTTTACTTAGTGTATATTGAAAAGAACATTACCAGAAGGGACCTTATGGCAGCAAAGACCTTTGAGATACACCAGGCTTAGGACAATAAGGGAGTGGAGCATCTCCCTTCTGAGGAGCGGCTGAGGGAGCTGGGTCTCTTTAGTTTGCAGAAGAGGAGACTGAGGGGAGACCTCATTCATGTTTATAAATATTTAAAGGGTGAGTGTCACGAGGATGGAGCCAGGCTCTTCTGGGTGACAAACAGTGATAGGACAAGGGGCAATGGACACAAACTGGAACACAGGAGGTTCCACTTCAATTTGAGAAGAAACTTCTTCTCAGTGAGGGTGACAGAGCCCTGGACCAGGCTGCCCAGAGAGGTTGTGGAGTCTCCTTCTCTGCAGACATTCAAAACCCGCCTGGACGCCTTCCTGTGTAACCTCATCTGGGTGTTCCTGCTCCGGCAGGGGGATTGGACTGGATGAGCTTTGGAGGTCCCTTCCAATCCCTAATGTTCTGTGATTCTGTGACAAAGCATGGCCTTCTAGGTGATGTAGCTTTAGAGACCCAAAACCTGAAAAAATGTGATATCCCATATGTGGGATCTTATTCTGGAAGTGTTCAAGAACACCACTAATAGGAAAAACCAGTCCATCTGTTAATACTCCAAAAGGGCTCAGAACCACGCTGAGTTCAAATTTAAATACACTGAAGCAAACAGACAACTGTTCCAGTAAGATGATGAAGCCATGTTGCAGTTGAAGTTGGTTATATATCGATGAAAAGTGAAGCACTGCTGCCGCTTCTTTTGCCATTTCCCACAGAAATCATCATGTAACATTTCTGAGGACAGTTCAGGAATGAACTCATTTAAACTCCATTTGAATACGGTGGCCTAGAAAGCTTGTGCAAAAACTAACAAGGATGACTAACATATATTATAAATACAGCAAATTTTCCATTGTTAGTTTATGAATTAACTTCATAATGTCATGCAGTCTGTGTTGTTACGGTGTTCTTAATACAAATAGTAAAAAACTAGTAAAGCCACATTTCTGCATATAGTCACTGTCAAAGTTACATTTGTTTATGAACTGTTACTCAAAAATTCAGGAACCTAAAAATATTACGAAAAAATCTGTTTTTCAGTTTGTAATGGAAAGAGCAAACATGAAATCACATCAGGGGTTTTATTTACTTAGGGATATTCCTCCTCAATTACTTGTGCAAATTAGGATATTTTTCTTATACTTAAGAGATTTGCCTTGACACAAATATCATCATAAATATATCAGAAGGTATAAATCCAGCAGCTATGAAATATTTGAATATCATTCTAAAAATGAGTTTGCATTTGAAAGCTCAGAAAACTGCATCTTTTATTGCAATTCAGAAAGCCGTAAATTAGAAATTAATCAGGAGCTATATTCACCAAAAATACTACGCAAACAGCTTTGCTTCTTGCCTCAACTTTGTTGACAAATATTGCTGCAAAAATATTGTTTAGCCTGTTGCACAGCCACTATAAATAGGGAAAATGCCTAATTTTGAATAACTTAGATCTTTCCTGTATGTTTTCAGCTTACAAATAACCAGGCATGTTTTCGAAACAGGATCAATAAAGCTGGATTCTGGAACATCTTCTCTCCCTTTCAAAGCTAAAATTGTAAGTCTGAAATATGAAGTGAGATCCAAATTCCCTGAGACCAATCAATATGGGTGCCACTAGAGCACACAACTTCTCTGAAAGGCACAACAACTTGTACCAGTGAGAGGCCCAACAGAGGAAGGCAGCGGGGCCTGCAGCAAAGCAGAGCAGTCCTGGGAGAAGGCTTTAGCCTCAGCAAGTTGGAAAAGATACAGTTTCACCCTTTCCATTTCACACTTTTACCCAGCAGAGCTCTGCTGCAAATTAAATCTGTGGTTTGTGCAGCAGTGGGAGATCAAAGTAGAAGAAATCCTCCAAAAACTCCTTTCAGCTACGAATCCCAGACAGATCAATTTCACTTGTTCCTTGCAAGTGCGAAACTCCTGTCTAATTGCTGGAAACGTTAAAAATGCTGCAAAATCAACTATTTCATGAAAGGAAAATCTTTGAGCACAGATCCATATCCTCGGATTCACGAAAACAGCCTGGCCACCAGGGAACAGTGCCAGGCATATCGGCATCAGACAAACACAGCGTGACAGAGACTGTTAAAATCTCTCACTGCAGCTTCACAGCATATCAGGACTCTTTATCAGCTGCTGAGCAATAGCTTCTCACACCTCACCTTTGTTGCACTCTTCTCAGACATGCCTTTCTCCTGCATGAGCTTACAGACAGTTTCTAGATAGAACAACTGAATGGCCAAGCCATAAGGAGGTTTCAAACCAGAGCTTTCCAAAACTCTCCAAACCAAAGCTGCATAGCTTTCTTCTGACACAGGGTGTCTGACAACACCTCAGGTATATAGGAACACTACAGAGCTGTCAGTCTGACCTCGGTGCCAGGGAAGGTGATGGAGCAAATCATCCTGAGTGCATCACACGGCACATGCAGGACAACCAAGCGATCAGGCCCAGTCAGCACGGGTTCAGGAAGGGCAGGTCCTGCTTGACTAACCTGATCTCCTTTTATGACGAGGTGACCTGCTTGGTGGATGAGGGGAAGGCTGTGGATGTTGTCTACCTGGACTTTAGTGAGGCCTTTGACACCGTCTCCCACAGCATCCTCCTGGAGAAGCTGCCGGGCATGGCTTGGATGGGCACACGCTTTGCTGGGTTAAAAACTGGCTGGATGGGAGCACAGGGAGTTGTGGTGAATGGAGCTAACTCCAGTTGTGACCAGTCACAAGGGGTGTTCCCCAGGGCTCGGTTTTGGGGCCAGTCCTGTTTAACATCTTTAACAATAATCTGGATGAGGGGATTGAGTGCTCCCTCAGCAAGTTTGCAGATGACACTGAGTTGGGAGGGAGTGTTGACCTGCTGAGGGTAGGAAGGCTCTGCAGAGGGACCTGGATGGGCTGGATCAGTGGGTCAAGGTCAATTGCATGAGGTGGGAGGTGTCCCTGCCCATAGCAGGTGGGTTGGACTGGATGATCTTTAAGGTCCCTTCCAACCCAAATCATTCTATGATTCTATGAAGGTTAAGTGCTGCATCCTGCACTTAGGTCACAACAACCCCATGCAGCGCTACAGGCTTGGGGAAGAGTGGATAGAAAGCTACCAGGCAGAAAAGGACCTGAGGGTATTGGCTGACAGCCAACGTGAGCCAGCAGTGTGCCCAGGTGGCCAAGAAAACCAACAGCATCCTGGCTTGTATCAGAAATAGCGTGGCCAGCAGGACTAGAGAAAGTGACTGTGCCCCTGTACTCGGCACTGGTGAAGCCACATCTCAAATAGCGTTCAGTTTTGGGCCCCTCACTACAAGAAGGACATTGAGGCACCGGAACATGTCTAGAGAAGAGCAGTGAAGCTGGTGAAGGGTCTGGTGAACAAACCTTATGAGGAGCAGCTGAGGATGCTGGGATTGTTTAGTTTCAAGAACAAGGAGGCTGAAGGGAGACCTTATCGCTCTCTACAACTACCTGAAAGGAGGGTGTAGAGAGGTGGGTGTTGGTCTCTTCTTCCATGTAACCAGTGACAGGACAAGAGGAAATGGCCTCAAGTTGTGCCAGGGGTGGGTTAGATTGGATGTTAGGAAAATTTTTTTTACTGAAATAGTGGTAAAACACTGGAACAGGCTGCCCAGGGAGGTGGTGGAGTCACCATCCCTGGAGGTGTTCAAGAAGCACACGTACGTGGCACTTCAGGACATGGCTTAGTGGGCATGGTGATGTTAAATTGATGGTTGGACATCATGATCTTAGAGGTCTCTTCCAACTTTAATGATTCTGTGAAATGCTGGAGATGAAGATGATTTATTCATTTGCATTGATAGTGAAGACAGTGGTGGTAACATAAAACATCATAGACAAGGATATAACAGAAGAAGCTTGGGCAGAGAGATCATGAACTCTGGTTTGGGAATGGCAAACTTGAAAAACCAGTAAATACACATGAACAGAAACAGCCGAGAGTAAAGCCTTTCCTAATCGTCCTTCAGCCTCCTTCCTTTTTTGAACAAAAATTTTGAATATCAGGGGCTAAGAATTAGTTGAGGGTATCTAGTCTGATATAATCAAACCCAGATGGTGTCATGAAAACTCATAACTGTTAGAAATCCCTTTTTTTTTTCTTTTCCAAAGAAAGAAAATACTGCACAGGTTATATGGATAGCAGTCTAGGGATCTTGCTAGCTTTACATCAAGCATTCTTCATATTTCACTGTTTCAACGACATCAGAAACTAACAGGCACAAAAATGTGTGGATTCTGCAAATTTTGCATTTTTTGCACTTTTCGCTGTTTCCCTCAAGATCTAGGCTTGGATCTATGTATTAAAAAAACCCTTGTGTTTATACGTATTTACATTACAAAGACCCTTCACAGTAAAAAGCATTGCTTTTTTTTTTACCTTAGTCATAGATACCAGGCTGGAGTTATTAAAAATAAAAAAAAAAAAGGAAGAGTGTGGTATTCCTCCCCTCTTCTCACACCAATTATGTCTTAATTTGAAAGATTGGTAGGGACTTTGTAAAGGAGATCACATTAAAATTAGATTAATTAGTTAGAGGGTCACCTTCATTATAGACAAAGATTTCATTTTTAAGGGAAGAGAAAAATAAGGACCAATCAGTATAGTTGACTGAAAAATTCTATTTAAACTACTTAATTTGCTATTCAGGCACATATGCACATTAACAACAGTAATTAATAACGCATTCCTGCATCTAGCATAAACCAACTTCAGTTCTTTGTTTCCTAGGGTCCAACTGGAATAAAACCTGAATTTGGCTTAAGGAAAACCTTTACATACAGATTATAAATTTAATTATGCATAGATGGATTCACCTGGTCTCCACAACATTTTGGACGGCATTAGCCACTGTTGATCACTTATTAAAAATAAAGAGTTGATTATCATGATAAAAATCAAGGGGAGGAGGATGTATTTTTTCCCCTTAAAAAGCTCAGTTGTAAGCGATTTTAAAAAACAACAAGCAGGAGCATGCAGTTTGCTGATTGTGCTCATGCAAGGGTTAAATCTCTGCCATCTTTCCAGCCTGCACTTTATGAAGTATCCCTGATCCTAGGTATTGATGGAATTAAGATGTTCACCTCCATTTTTCTCCCCAGATGCCTTCAACTTTACCTGCACAGCAGTATGTAAATATATCTGGACATTTGAAAAGGAACAGTCAGGTTTTGAAAGAGAACACAAGAGAAACTGCAGGGAAAAAAAAGTGGTCTTCAGTCACAGGTGGGTTAAGCCTGCTCCCTAACACAGATCCAAGGTCCTGTAATATTAATGGCTCAGGAAAAGCTCTGACTAGCTATTTTCCATCTTTAAATCAAAGGGCAGATTTGCAAGATTCAGGCGAACAGCAGGCAACCCTGAAGTCCCATGGCAAAGAGCTCAATTGAATAAAATACTACCAGGCTGTATGTATTGTTTCTGCCAAGGAATGAGTTTTTAAGAGGTGTTTATACCAAGTGCCCCTGAAGCTCACCCCGCGTGCTGATTCAATCAACTTGGGAAACTCTTATTGCAAGAAGCACAACTATGCAATATGACTTTGCTCAGCTTGTGCTTCCACAAAGCAACTGGTTCTGCTTCTGAACATAGTTTGGATACACCTTACGTTTCTTACACATTATTGCAAAAGCAAGAATTCCACCCTTTTCAAGTAATAATACAGCCAGATTGCTCACTGTGTTTTACCTACCTGAACACATCCTTGAGAATAAAAATATCCTCACTGAAACCAAATGTAAAAAACCCATCAAAATAACTGCACATGGAACTACAATGTTGTTTATGTCTGAGTATCTTGCAATCACATCAGTTTTTAAGTTCTAATTGTTTATGAGTTATCTGCAATCTATTTCCTCACTCCAGAAGTGAGGCACTGAGACTGCTCTGTGTGACACAGCTGAATTTTCAAGCCTTTTTCCCCAAGCTGACCCAGCAGACTTCAAAAGGTCAGATCTGAGAGCTCTTCAGGGTCTTATCAGATATTTGAGTCTGATATATCGACAAGCACAAAGGAAAGAGGGCAGTATAAATTCACTTTGCTCTATAACCACATGCAATAGAGTCTCACCATTTTCTTACATTTTCCTACAGAGTAACTTAAATACCAGGGAAAATGGTATGAAAAAGGTGAAAACAGGAGTTAGTCTTTCCCACTTTTAGCATTTAAAAACTATGAAAGAAGGGAAGGAGACACAATCAATCCACATCCACACTACACAAGCACAAGAATTCAGCAGCAAGCCAATACAATTTGTAAAGCTCCACTCAGCTTATGTTAATCTCTTTTGGGGAAACAGTTTGAAGCTCAGATCACACAAGCTCCTTCCTCTTCTCTTCCACCAGCCTTTCTCCCTGGAGACTTGACCCCAGTATCTCTCTTATGCTAAAAACAGTCACAGACACAATGCTGCTGGGCACTTGGAATGCAAAAAGTAATACAGAAATAATGCTCCAACAAAACGTACCTATTTCCTTAGTACCTGCATTCTCTATTGACAACACTAAGGACATAAAATTTTCAGCGCAGGGATAATCTTTGCCTTTTGCAAATGTCTCTTTCAAATACTCACCTCCTGAGGAGAGAAAAAAAACCAACAAAAAAACCCCAGCTACTCCACTGCACCTCACTCCACACACACCGGCCACACATAGCTTTAAATAACTTGTCACCGATTACTGGATTGAATAACCAAAAAAAGGCTAAGGCTATGAGCACGGCCCGTAGTAACACTCAAGGCTGAGTGTTACAGCTCATCTCTGCATCAAAAGCAATGTAGATGAAGATTAGTGAAGGATTCCGGTAACAGCACAGGCAGTTCTGGAGGAAGTTCTGTAATACGAGCCTATTACTTCCTGGATTGTAAGGGCATCTTTTGGGGAATATGTGATTACAGTCCAGTCCTGTACTTCTATTTTATTTTATTTTTTTTTACAAAATGACTGCTGCCCAAAGCCTTGTACTTATTATTTTTACAAAATGACATAATTGGAACCATATACTTGTAGCGCAGACACCATTTACACCACCACAAGGCAAAACTGATGTGTATTGATCTGTCCATACAACTCTAATAAAGCAGAACTCCTTATACAGTGTGATTTCTCTTCTGATTGTGTTTCTCTACATTATTACTTGTATAGATATAATACTGTCACAGATATATTTTACTCATTCAGTGAGACTAACAGTAACTTCACTGATACAGAGCACTGTGCTTATGTCACTAATATGGGACTAAGATCCAGCAGTTTTATACTGAAGATATTTTCACTTGTTTCACTGAAACCGCTAAGTGCCAGCTGAATCATATGTCTCTTATCTAAATAGGTTTCCGATTATTTTCTCAGGAAGCAGATTTTTCCAAGAACTTTAATTCATTTAGCCATTAAAATACACTTTTATTCTTTTGAAAACTGAAAAGGACTTCTCAAATGTATTTGTGCAATACATTAAACAGCTCACACAAACACTAGCTGTAACAGGGATGCAAACCACCAGGAGCCAAGCTGATACCAAATGGCCTATGTCAATACTATAGCTAGAGCCAAATTTAACTCTCAGTGCGCAGTGTAGAGCGCAGCAAAGACACATGTAGCAGGATAGAAAAGTCTTCCAGAGAGAAATTATGGGAACAGCAGTTCAGCTTTCAGTAAGGTTTTTTGCAGGGGCTATCCATGGAAAATGTTTTGGGGATTCAGGGAGGGCCAAGTACAGGGATGGAAAGAGAGTGCGAAGGCTTTGAGGGCTCCAGGATGAGGCAGGGAACCTCTGACAGTGCCAATGGGTGAGACGCCAGCCCTGCCAGGTGGCCTGGGGTGGCAGGGAAGAGAGAGGACAGTTAGAAGAGACTGCCCATCTGCAGTCTTTGCAGACCAGGGTGGAGGCCTCATTCTTGCATCTGGGACAGTCTGCTCCCAGGCTGGCACAGGGGAGACCAGAAGCTGTGAGGAGATGGCTCATACAAGGGAAATTAATTGTTAGCAGCAGCATGAGTGGGAACATACCTGTGGTCATTCCACATTTCATCAGTCAGGTTTTATTTTTTTCCTGTAGATGCTGATTTCAATCTCCAAAGCCTTTGAAGATACTTCTCTCTTCAACAACCATGAGCTTTCTCCTGTTTAAAAAAAAACAACCTGGATGAACTCCATGGAGAGTGTTTACTTTACTTCTAAGCTTGCCTACATAATGGGTGGACCATGGCAGGCTGACAGACACTCAGCCACACTGTCACTCCCCCTCCTCAACAGGATAGACAGAAAACAACAAGAAGCTTGTAAGTGGAGATACCACAAGAAAAAGCTTGTAGGTGGAGATAAAGACAGGGACATCACTTACCAGTCAATGTAATGGGCAAAACTGACTTAAGTTGGTGAAAATTAATTAAATTTGGTGCCAGTTAAGAGTTAGACTGTGAGAAACACAGGCAAAAATTGACACACATCCCCCTTCTTTCCAGGCACAACTTCACTCCTTTGTTCCTGACTCCTCTCCCACTCCAAGCTATGGTAAGCCCATAACAGCTTCTCTCCGCCACTCCTTTCCCCACACCTTTTCCCCACCCCACCATTGCCCTTGCACCTGCAATGCCTCCTCCTTCTCATCTTCTCCCTCACCTCAGTGTTGACAGGGCTGCTCCTCACACTTTTTCCCTCACTCCTCACATTTCCAGCGTTTTTCCCCTTTTTTACATCTGTTTCCTCAAGGCAGGGGCTGAGGGGGCTGGGCTGTGCCCAGCTGTAGGGCCACCAGAACTGTTTGGAACCAGCCGTGCCCACCCTCGGGCAGCTCCGACCTCTGCTCACAGACCCCTCCGGCCCAATTCCCATTCAGTCCCTTTCAGTTTTCATGGAACAAGCACACTACATTTTTTTGGGGGAAAAACACCCCCAAACCCATCAAATGCATCAGCCTGTGAACCACACACACTGTGCTGCCCCAGGAGGGTAGGGAGCCAGTAAGGGCCTGACAAACTTTCTGGCATGGAAGTTGTTTGGCATCAGTAACGCTACTAATAACGTCCTCACTTACTGCCTCTCCTCTCTGCTCACCAAATGTTAGTGAGAGCCACATGACTGGAGGAAATAAGGCAAAGTAACAAATTATATGTGCAGCTGTTTGTTGACTCGTTAAAAGCCTCATCTACAGCTGCACAAGGAAGACATTGCTTCAGTCAATAAAAGCAGAAGATGAGGATGTATCCCAAAATTTAACTTGGGCTGACAGTTACCATGTGTATCTTGGCTCCATCATAATGAGTAGGTCGTGGGAAGGTACTAGTCGAATCTGTTTTCTGCCTGTTTTTTCTGACAGGTATTTCACCAGATGATACAGTGAATCACCTTTAAATTCAAGATTTCCCTTTTTAATTGAACTCTAAAAATTGCATTATCTCAATTTACACTATCATTAACAATAAATCTGCAGGGTTTTTTTCTTCCTTGTTAAAAGCTGAAGCTGCTTATCCAAAAATAGCTACTGCCCTTTAGCCCAGTACATTTTATGTGTATATTTTTCATATTACCATCTCATCTTTTTAGCCTCAGTAACAATATTCCAGTAATTAGATACACACTGGCACGCAGATTGCTAGTAGCAGGTTCCCCTCAGTTACCTCATTTAGAGCATGGAAAAATTTTTACCTCCAGGAAAGTCAAAGGCAATGGTGCAGAAACAGCTCACAATGCACCAAGCAGTGGCAGACACAGAGCATGATGCTCTGGCTGCGTGGTCCAGGATCACTGCTGTAAATTTAGACTGCTCCATTTCCACTGACATTGTCAAAATGCATCTTGTTTGGACAAAACTCTTTCTGGTAGGTATCTCTGCCCCCTGCCTACCCTGCCTCCAAAGTACTGATGCAAAAAGCAAATATCTTTCTCACTTTACTGATGTAGGTTTTTTCTGGTTAATGAACCCTAAAATCTCTACAATCCTGCACCACAGCAAGGTTTTGTAACTGCAGAACTCTGCCCTACAACCCTATTGCAGCTTCCTCCTCACCTGAGTTCAGGTTTCAGATATTCAATGTGCTGAACTGCACAAGTGGGCTTGCCACAGGAGTTAAGAAGAAGAAAGAGTATTTCGTCACCCAAAACACAATTAATTTTGAGCTTCACGACATACTACACAATCATCACGGAAAAGCCACAACTGGCTGCATTAGATCAGTGAATCAAAAATACATTCTTAGAGATGACAGATATCCACATTTTGTTTTATTCTTTCTGTCTGATGTAGCTAAATATACATTCTAAGTAGCAACAGCTCTTCTAGTTGTCCAGAGGTGACAATATCCTTTGGGTTGCTACATGTCTGCTGAAAATTGGTCCATGGTTCTTTCCTGGGTCAATGTCCATTGCTAACAGGAAAAAATTTATACCAGCCCATCTTTGATTTTAGTGAGGATGAAAGCTCCACATACACGGAGCTTAAGGCAGTTTTTCTACTGCGTATCTGTTCTTACTTGGAAACTGGGTGTTATCTCCAGGAAGCTGGGCTGGCAGTGAATTACCTGTCCCTTCCATTGAGTGTTGACAAGTGGGAATAAGAAGTTCAGGACATGTAAGCGTTAACCACCCAAAAGACCTATCAAAGTTTAGGCACACAGAATTACACCACACTTCCCCAGATTTCCTTTGCTTAAAGGACAGTTTTTCCTTTTGCATCACATTTACAACTAGTTTGTGTAGCTGCTGTAGCAACTACCACAAACAACAGCCTGGGCCCAGGAAAAGGGAGGAAACACCACAGAATTAAGCAAAAGGAGCCTTGGAGAAAATATGGACTGTGGTGGAGATTTCTCAGGGAGTTCTGCAAAGATAGCTCTCTACTTGTATGTGCACCTAATTCTCTTCCTGTGTATAAACACACACACTATATGCCACTTGTGAGGTTTTATTTGTTAATTTTCTAAAGCCCTTTGAGATCCTGGTGTTCGATCAGCACAGTTTTGACTGTTGGTATTGAGCTATTAAATTCTTCAAAATAAAAAAAGTCTGCCAGCGTGCAGTAGGAAAATGAAGTATTGCTGCTCCGAACAAAAGAGCGATGTGACTAATGATGGCGTCAGGAATCTCATGCTCTCTGAAACTGGTGGTGTACATTAAAACAGCCCTTCTGTACTGATAACTTTCAGAAAGGACTATAAGGGCATACTTTCAGCTAGAGCTTTCCACCTCTCCAGATATTTCACTGCACTCTTAACTTCAATATCACCTTCCTATTAATAGCAAGACTGCATTGTAACGTCTCCTATGCTTTGGCAGGGCCTAAAAACACCAGTGCAGTTGGTAGCAGAGACAAAGTTTAAGATTCATTAGAAATTTTATTCTTAAAGCTCTAAGCGTATATATATATATACTTGATATATATCAAATATATATATATTTTTGATTTAGAAATTTCTTTTGATCTGATAACTACTTCACCAATTGCCAGCAGATGGAACTTTCTTTGCCCTTGCCAAATTAAAAGTGTAAAGAACAGTCGATAGGTGAGGGGGTGGGGTGGTTTTACGTTTCGTTTTGTTTTCAACTGACGTGTATTTGAGCTCATTAACTTCGGGAGATTTCACTGGCTGGTTACAATTGGCTCAGTTCTAACACATGTGCCGGGAGCTGGCATTTTTTCTAGAAAGAAAAAAGGAAGAGCAGAGCAGAATACTGACAGGTACCCCATATATTTTAAATAACTTGTGACTGCATACCAGTGGCTTAAAGTGCATGAGGATTCACAAATAAACTAGGAAACTGCTTTGCCCAGCCATGTAGAGTATTACAAGAGGCAACACACAGGTAATACCTATAGTACAAGTGTAGTACTGCTAGTCAGTGACCACACCGGCCTGAACCATAGCTCTGATGCCATTTTATGTACACTTAACCAGCTCCTTATAGAGTATCTCATGTGTTCTCCTATCAGTTAGTATATTAAATACATTCCATCTCACATTGTGCTAATTTATGCATAGACTGTGCACTTGCAAAAGTACCAGCCAGACTAGCATTACCACCACAGTTCATGCTCTGTATCATTAAATAGGCTTTATGTTAATGTCCAGATCTCTCAATATAATAGCTCAGGTATCCTGTACAGACTGTCATTAGCCCTCAGACAAATTATGACCACTCTGCTGCTATCTCTGGCAAGCCACTTGAATGTCCCATTACCTCGGCTTCACACTAACAATGATCGACTGCCATATTTTTCAGGCCTCTGTTGGCATTATTACAGAAGGCATCCCTGCAATTGCCAGTGAGCAAAATAACAAGCACTTTTCTAGACAACACAACTAAATTTTGGAACCAAGGCTTCCCACAGGAGGCTGAGTAGACCAGAAGTACAAACAAGAACAGTTGATTCCCACTTGGTTCCTGTGCGAAGGTTTTTTTTACCTTCCAGCCCAGCTTAGCAGAAGTGCCTCTGGTTTTTTATCTTCCACACTGCAGCACTTTGCAGTGATGTCAACTTCTATCTGCATGAAACAGTGGAACAATCCTCTGTCAGAGGAGGCCGAGCTCTTCAGCAAGGGCAGCCATTTGATAGATGCTTTGGTGAAACAGATTAAGCTGCAATTACCATCGAGAAGCTGGCAGCCTCAGACTGCGCCAGGCTCTGTTACAGATCATGTTGGTGCTGGGAATAGCAGCCTTGGAGTTTTTTTAACTGACTGTGATATTCAATAGGAAAAGTGGCCCAACACTTGGCAACCTTGGTAATCATCATCCCCTTGCCACAAAAAGCAGAAATTGATACGTACCCAGGCTGAGGAATGGTAAACACTAGTCAGCAGAAACAATTTAAACAGGGATAGAAGAGAAAATACCACATCCAGAAACTTGGTGTCACAGGTTCTTTACCTGGAGGAAATGCTGCCTGTAGGACTCACAGTACGTGGCATATTGCCTGTCATTAAAGGGCTAAACATAAACCAAATAAACAAATAGCCCCCAGATGGGCTTCACCCAGGATGGGAGTAGTCTCACCCCTGTACAGAGAAGCAGCATGTTCAGGGCTCACATCTGGCACCCGTACCTGTGTCTGGCTTATACAACTGCTTGATGGCCCCCATGGGAACCCAGCACTACATTGCCCAGGCGTGTCCTGTTCCCCAGTGGAATCACGTCCTTGAAGAGACTTGTGACTTAGAAGTCAAAATCCTATGTGCTATCCCTGCAAGCCAGCAGCCCACCATGCTGGCCAGTTTGTTGCATTGCACCGCTGGATCAATCCGCACAGACAGCCTGCACAAAGTCTGCCCTTTGGGCACTTCGAAGGCAAGCCACAAATAAGTCAGTAAATCTGGGAGACAGAGAGGGGATTTGTGGAGAAGGCAGCAGAAAGTGATCTGGGCTTAAACCCCATATCATACTCTGCTGCTTCCCTGTTCTTGTATATAAAATGATTCTGTATTTATGCAGCTGAGCAAACTTGGGCAGATTTCCCTCCTCTCCTGGACAGACACATCCAGAACATGCTTAAAATAAAGGACAGCAATTGATATATAGATTTCTTCATAATGGCCTCCACCAAAAGCACTTAATTGTTTCTCCTTGTTACACAAGTTGGCCACTCGGCACATGCCCAGCAACTTCACTCCGAAAGAGCCAGCGTGTTCCTCTGTTGAAGTAAAATCACGATAGGAAGCTAAGAAGTCACAGCTCTGCAAAAGTCAGTTTTTCCCAGGCGCTAATTGCATTCACAGAGATCAATCAGCTTCAAGCAGTTTCTCTCCCTAGCTGCCAGGGGAGGCGACTGGCAGTGCAGAACTAGAGCTATGCCAGGATGGTGCCTCCCTACCACAAGGGTAATTCATGCTGGTGTAGGACAGCTAAGAGCAGTGTGGGGCTTCTTCTCTCCCACACAAGCAGCCCAAGTTCACTGACCGATCCTATCAGGAATATCAGACTGGTGAAACACCGAGCGTCTTCAATTGCCAGGGCAGCCTGCGATCTGAGGGTGCTCGGCCTCCTCAAGGGATGCATAAGCAAAGCAAGGCTGAGCCCTTGCTGCTGCAGACACGCTGTTTGGAAACTTCTTCCTGCACACGCATCAAAATCTTTTCTCCAAATTCTTTCTGCTTTTGCTAGCTTTCATAAGCTGACGTTTGCCTTCAAGACAGAAGTGTCCTGTGGCTAGCTTGCTGCATCACATCTTCATTAGTAGCATAAGGGGAAACAGCTCCAGCAGAGGGAACGTCTCTGGAATCACGAAAGAAAGGAAAAGAAAAATAAAATAAAAAATAAAAT